>NC_137007.1:34563712-34566212 GCF_032717465.1 Coenobita brevimanus | reverse complement strand
GTGTTTGTGTTACCCAAGGCTAGTTTTGGCTGTCTCCTGTGTGCTTTTGTTCTGCACTTGTTAACCTTGGCAAGTTTTAGCTGTTACAGGCTAGAGTTGTGTTGCAGATGGCCTTTTTTTTTTTTTTTTTTTTTTTTTTTTTTTTAATTTCTGCACCTGTTAGAGAGTTGCGGTACATTGTGGCTATTTTGGCTGTATTTGTGTCCTGTTGGCTAGTCTTAGCTATATCTTTGTTACACTGGACCTGTTTTACCTGTAATTAGGTTTTATTGTATCTTATTTAACGTTACTGTCCTTGGGCTATACGTAGACTGTTATTGGCAAGAGTTCGGGGGTTAACAATGTACCGGAAGTAAATAGAGATGATTCTGATCCCATCCCTGATTGAGGTAATTTGAGGTTAAGCCATGAAAATCACCTGGTATAACAAGAATAAACATACGTCGTGATGTTTAAGGAGATTTTTTGAGATAGTTATAATAATACCAGACGGTGGGAGTGAAAGATGACGTCATACTAAGGGATTAACATATAAAAGGGATTAACGTAATAAAGGGATTAACATTCAGTCGGATGATGTATTTTTAGTAGTTTATTTTTTCAGTTTCCTGATGGCTTTACGCATTTTAGATTTTTTTTTTATTTGATGGGTTAATAAATTGCTTAGGTTTAGTTGACTTTAGAATTAAGATATGAAATGTGGTGATTGATATTAGTGTTGATAAATTTCGTTTAACAAGAAAAAAAATGATAAATAATAAAAAAAGAATTAAGATCAATGGGAATTTTGGAGTCAGGTATGTTCAGTCGGGTTCAAAGGACAGGTGGATGTAGTAATGTTCAGTAGATTTTGTAGTTAGGTATGTTCAGGTGTGTTCAGAAGGCAGGTGGGTTTAGTTAGGTTTGTTCATGAGAGTTCAGAGGGCTTCTGAGAAAGGCAGAAAGACAGCAAAGAGGCAGAAAGAGGGCTGGGGAGGGCAGAACAGGTCTTTGGTGTGGCACAGAGAGAGGGCTGCAGGGCTGGTACACACACACACACACACACACACACACACACACACACACACACACACACACACACACACACACACACACACACACACACACACACACACACACACACACACAAGGGCGGAGAGAGAGAGAGAGAGAGAGAGAGAGAGAGAGAGGAGAGAGAGAGAGAGAACTGTACCCTCCCCTCTAATCTCTCTCTCTCTCTCTCTCTCTCTCTCTCTCTCTCTCTCTCTCTCAACAGGGAGGGCGGACAGATAATTTCGCTCATGACTGCTTCGTTAAATACAGCTTCCCTGCCTCGTTAATCACCCTTTGCCTCGTTGACAATAGTTTCCCCTGCTTCGTTGAACATCTCTTCCCAGCCCCTAAATCGTTGAACATATCTCTCCTTCCCCAAAATCGTTGAACATATCTCTCCTTCCCGAAAATCGTTGAACATCTCTCTCCTTCCGCTAAATCGTTGAACATAGCCTATCTCCCATTCCACTAAATCGTTGAACATCTCTTTCTTTTTCCCTAAGTCGTTGACCATAGGATCTCTACCTCGTTGACCACATTCCTCGTTGATAATAGTTTCCTTTCCAGCACTTCGTTGATGATGCCGTTCGTTGACCATAATGTGCTTTCCTCGTTAACCATAATGTGCTTTCCTCGTTAACCATAACATCCTTGCCTCGTTGACCAGTTTCCCTTCTTTCGTTAACCTCTAGTAGTGAAGGGGTTAACGAAGGCTGTATCTAACCCTTCCAGTGAGAAAAATCTGTCCTAAGGTGAAAAAAAAAATCGTCTGGCAGTAGGAAGAAAAATAAAATGCGACAAGGAATTGAAAAAGGGTTAATTTTACTCGAATATTCCCCAATAAAGTAATAAAACACTCTCCCTTTTTTATTTATTTATTTTTTTTTTTATACTCATACGCCATGTCTCTCTGCCCACACGATGCACCGTACTCTGTCTCTTCGCCACACTGTTGCATCTCTATCCCCGCTACTTCAGTGGTCACTGCACCTCTGAACTGCCTCCAGGCATCTAGGAATGAACGGACCTTGAATTTGGCTCTCTGTTTTGTTTTTTTCTTTTTCTTGGAGGGAACAACCTTGCGGGCTTCTTGGTTCCTTCTTCCTTGCATTAAAAAAAAAAAAAACACCAATATACCTGTGTGGCTGCTCTGTCTTGAAATACAAACACCCGTCAGCTCTCTCCCTACCTTTGAATGGTGGAGAGAGGTAACTTCAGCTTGCCGTCCACTACAGTAGGTTCACGTTTCAAATGAACCTGGGGCTACAGATACTACTACTACAACTACTATCATCTCACTCTCACAGCACGAAAAATTCTTGAACATAGCTGTCAGTAAAAAGTTCTCTGGGAGTGTACGGGTGAAGTGGCGGATTGGAATGGTCCTTTGAGTTCACATCGAGCTGAACAAGGGACTGCAACAAGAATACTAATAACAACTAGTATATTAACAAAAAAATTACTACAG
>NC_137007.1:34543712-34561212 GCF_032717465.1 Coenobita brevimanus | reverse complement strand
TATTTACGTTTCTTCTGTGTAGAGTCAGAATTGTCGCAAACGAGGAATCTAAAGGCGGTGTTGTTGTGCACCCATGGTGGAGTAGCTGCAGCGTCCACCCGGGAACCAAACTTTCCCATTTTTCCCTTCACATCGTCGTGGGAAGTGACCCTGGTTCGATCCTTGTGAAGCGCTCCCTGCCACAAGGGGGAGGCAGGATCCCTTCATGGTGTATGTACTGTACCGTTCCAAACCTGCAGGACGGCCGCACAGAACATTTGGTTACTTGTGGTCGACAAGTCTGCTGTACCGGACAGACCAGGGTTGAGCAGCAACAATAAAGTCAAAACTTTATTATTCAAGCACAAAATGGGGAGACTTGTATCCCCTTTAACCATATTTTCTAGTCCTGTATTTGCATATTGGTGCGCACGCGCACGCGCACAACACACACACACACACACACACACACACACACACACACACACACACACACACACACACACACACACACACACACACACACACAGCACTGCATTTTGTCGCTAATGTTGACTTTTTCGAATTTCTGCTCTTTCTCCTTCCTCCGCTCATCCACTGTGATGGATGGGGATGGATTGGGTGTCGTCTAATTGAGCACTGTCCTAAAATGTGATGTCCTGAGTGCGGTGTCCTAATTGAGTGTGATATCCTGATTGAGTGTGATGTCCTGATTGAGTGTGAAGTCCTGATTGAGTGATGTCCTAATTGCGTGGTGTCCTATTCAGGTATGAGATCCTAACTGTTTGATGTCCTAATTGAATGTGAGGTCCTTACTGAGTGTGATGTCCTAATTGTGATGTGTCAGTTGAGCGATACCTGTGTCCCAGCAGTGCAGTGCAGTTGAATGAGTGTAATGTAATTGAATGTGATGTTCTAACAGAGTTTGGTGTCCTCAGTGAGTGTAGTGTCTAAACTGTGTGCATTGGTTTGAGTGTGATGTCCCAATGTAGTGCAGTCTTAACAGTGCATCAATTGAGTGATGGCAGGTATGATGTCCTAATTGAGTGAGATATCCTGAACTGATTGTGATTTCCATATTGAGTACAGTGTCCTGATTGCGTGCGATGTCCATATTGAATGCGGTGTCCTGAGTGCGATGTCCCCCGAGTTATTAATTTCGTCATTTTCGATCTAATTTCCTTTTAATTAGTGTGTTCGGGTACCATTGTCCCAGTTTTAATTATCAACAGTGGTTTCTCAGTACTCGTGCCTTATTATAATTATCGGTTCTCTCTCTCTCTCTCTCTCTCTCTCTCTCTCTCTCTCTCTCTCTCCATTCATTACGACCAACCTCCGTGAAGAAAACCGGCTTTCCTCTCCTCTCACTTACCTCGCCTTCTGACTTCTCTCTCAGCTTTCATCTCACCCCACTCCCGTCCCTCTCACCCCACTCCCGTCCCTCTCACCCCACTCCCGTCCCTCTCACCACTCTCCCGTCCCTCTCACCCCACTCCCGTCCCTCTCATCCTTCTCACCCCACTCCCGTCTCTTTCACCCCACTCCCGTCCCTCTCACCCCACTCCCATCCTTCTCACCCCACTCCCATCCTTCTCACCCCACTCCCATCCTTCTCACCCCACTCCCGTCCCTTTCACCCCACTTCCGTCCCTCTCACCCAATTCCCCCCCTCATCCCACTTCTCTCTCCCATCTCTCGTCCCTCTGTGTTACCCCACTTCCATCCCACTCATCCCCACCCCACTTGGTGTAGTTACCTCTTTCATGTAGTCTCACTAGGCTTGCTGTAGACGTGTCCAGTAAGTAGACAGATAGGTAAGTAGCTAGGTAGGTAAGTAGGTATAGGGTGGTGAGTAGGTAGGCCAGTAGGTGGTAAATATAATAAGGGGTTCTGTAGGAAGTCGGGTCAGTATATGAATAGGTACCGGTAGTAATGGTATGGTGTTATATTGGTGGGTGGTTAGGTAGGCTGGTGGTAGGATGGGGCCAGGTACGTAAAGAGGCAGGTAGGTAGGTAGGTAGGTTGGCAGGTAAGGTAAGTAGGTTCATGATAAAAGAGCTGTGATAGAGAAGTAGCTGGGTAGGCTAGGGTAGAAGAGTTGTGATAGGTAGGCAGGAGGTAGTAGGTGTGCGGTAGGAGAATTGCGATTGGTAGGTAGGTAGGTAGGTAAGTAGAATGTGTTCGGCCGGTACCATAGTTAGGCAGGCGGGTAGGAGAGATGGTAGTACTTCTGAGTTAGTAGATGGGTCGATAGGTAAGTAGATAGATGGGTAAGTAGGCTGGTTGGTAGGTAGCCAAAGAGGTAAGTAGGTAGGCTGTTGGAATGCCAATCTGACAATACACGTTTAGGTAGGTGTGTAAAAGTTAGGTAGCTTTAGATACGGAGGAAAATAGATGGCCAGTTAGCTAGGTAAGTAGGTAAAGCAGAGATAGACAGGTAAGCAAGCTGAAAGTGTGTGTGTGTGTGTGTGTGTGTGTGTGTGTGTGTGCGTGTGTGCGTGTGTGTGTGTGTGTGTGTGTGTGTGTGTGAGAGAGAGAAAGAGAGAGAGAGAGAGTTACAAAGACACAGACAGATAGGTATATAAGTAGGTAGGAGCAGGTATTAAGCTGGGTAGGTAGGTAAGTAGGTACGTAAGTAGGTGGGTAAGTAGGTAAAGGTGGAGGAAGGTGGGTCTTTGAAGATGGTGGTGGTGAATTGAAGAGTCCTTAAGGTGCTGCCTAAGATGAGAGAGAGAGAGAGAGAGAGAGAGAGAGAGAGAAAGAGAGAGAGAGATGCAGGAAAGGAAATAGAGAAGAACAGGAACTGGAAGCAATAAAAGAGCTGTAAAGAGAATAAACTTTTAATGTTGGGAGTAGAAAAGAGAAAGGGGGAAAAAAAACGATGGTATTAGAGAGAGAGAGAGAGAGAGAGAGAGAGAGAGAGAGAGAGAGAGAGAGAGAGAAATATGAAAAAGAAAATGAACACAGAAGAAAAGTGAGAGAATATGAGAAACAGAGAGAATGGAAGAGAAACCGTGCAAGAGAGAATGCGAAAGAAATGAAAATAAGAGAGAATTGTAGAACTGGGAGAAAGAACTAGAAAATGAGGCAGAGTAAGAGAGAGTATGAAAGGAAGTTACGATAGGTGAAGAATATGTGAAATACTGTAATACAAATTTAGAGAGAGAGAGAGAGAGAGAGAGAGAATATAACAAAGGGTGAGTGTATGAAAGAATGAGGTAAGGTTAGGAAAGAGGTGGTGATAGGACAAAATGAGAAAAGGTTAATGAGAGAGAGAGAGAGAGAGAGAGAGAGAGAGGGAGGGAGGGAGGGAGGGAGGGAGGGAGGGGGGGAGGAGGGGGCTCACATTTATCCAGTCATAACCATCATCATCATCATCACCCTCGCCAGGTAAGAACACGGCTCCACCTACTAATTAGTGTTTGCCTCTCCCACACAGGTAAATGGGGCCTGGGGGAAGGAGAAAAAGGGCAGGTGAGAAGAGAAGGGGGAGTAGGGGGAAAAGAAAGGAAGGGTGTATGTCTGTTGCCCCTTCCTCCCCACTCCCTACATTTTCCCTGCTTCTCCTCTGTAACAGCTGCGTAATATGGTATGTAATGCACTATTTTCACTTTAACTTGGTGTAAAAATTGCCACCTTATCACCTTGAATACTGAAATGAAACAAAATATAAAGGATGCAGGTCGGGAAGAAGTGCTATGGAAAAGGCATAGAGCCGTAATGTTTTAATTTTCTACCACTGAACTACATGACCTTAAAAGCAAGAGGACGAAAGTTAAGGCCAAGAAAACGAAAGAAATATGATGGACTGACGCTCAAAACTTAAATAGCGGAGAGGGGAAACTCATAATTTTTAACGAGACATTAATGGAACACCTGTAATTACCGAATCTGATTAGTCTGCATCCCACGTTATAGACATTATAGATGACAGTCAACAATGATGTAGAGAAGCCACATGTTTTTATATTCAACACGTGGTTCTGAAAAAAAAAAAAAAAAAAGAACTTGATCTTGCCTTACCTTGGGCAATTTTAGGCTTAAGCATACAACCCCTAATTAGTACCTGTTGATTTGATTAGGCTTACCTGTTGATTGGATTATATTTACCCGAGGTTTTCTCCAAAGTATTCAGTGTTGTTATTTTTGCTTCATATGAGCTTCACCTGTTGATTTTAGTGTGATTGCCTGTTGACTTGATTGCTTACCAGTTGATGTGATTACTTTTACTTTTTTATATAAATATCTTCTTCGTTATGTTTTTTACTAATATTTATTTACTTATTTACTTATTTAACTTACTTATTGATCAGTCCACTGTATAAGGATGGACTTATTAGGGAGTCAGTATAATAGTTCCCAAAACGAGGGTGAAATTGGTGATTTAATGGGTACAGCAGCTGAGTACATGAAATCTGGTGTAGGGTACCGTACAGTATATCGACGATGCTGTTTTCTTAATAGTGAAGAGAGCCAATGAAGACTGATTCAGATTTTCGTGAATGTCTGTGAGCAGCGACGCCTGAAGGTATAAATTATGTACAGTCGCAGGCCAGCATATCATTGCATTTTTAGTCTAACATTTATGACACTCTCACGTAGTATTCTGAAAAGCTTCTTGGGTTCCGAAGCTCGCATGACTGGTTTTCAAAAGTCATTGCTCACCGTCTCATTTTTTTTCGTAATGAGGTGCATCGTTATTTATGTCCCCGCCTGTACATAAGATTAACATTGTGGTTGATGAGAGGAAAGGTGAGTGTTATGTGTTGGTTAGAGGAGAGAGGCTGGAATTGATGGGGGAGTTTGTAGTGGGTTATAAACTTGGGACGAATGAAAGAAAGAATGACGAGGATGGTGATGATAGTGAGTCTGGTTTTGAGAATGGGGATACGGCGGGTAAGCCTGACTGTGAGAATGATGGTGAGAGTAAGAGTGAACATGAAAGTGAAGGTGAAAATGAACCGAATGGAAATATGAAGGTAGAAGTGAAAGTGAATTAAAAGTGAATCGAAAGTTAACATGGAGGTGAAAGTCTGCGTGAAGATAAAGGCACGTTTTAAAAATGAACTAGACGATAAACTTGAGCATGAAGGAGAAAATGAACACCAAGGCCGAAGGGAAATTGAGGACGAAAATAAACATGGAAGTGAAAATGAACATAAAACTGCATTAAAAAATTAGAGTCGGTGCAAGAAGGAGAATGGTGATGAATAATAATAAAAATGAGACGAGACATGAAGACCAGAGTAAAAAGAAAATTACAGTGAACATGGGCGTGAACATAGCGTTGAAAGTGAGGTGAAGCCAAAGTTAACCCCATAATGCGTTCTGGCCACCAACATAAAGCGTTTAGGTCCCTCGTAACGAAACGGATGGGCCAAAAGTCGGGGCGTGTGTGGTGGGGGTTGTAACGTGTCAGGAAAGGTGGCAGAGTTGTTGGGTTTGTGGGAGGTGTGAGGGGATGTGAGGGTTTGTCGGAGAAGGATTAAAAGGATTGTGCGAGTTGGGCTGGGAGTCTTTGTGGGAGTTTGTGATATATATATATATATATACATACATACATAATGGAGAGAGAGAGAGAGAGAGAGACTGGACCACTGCTCTTCCTCCACAGTTCACGTCTGTCTGTAAATCACGTTAGGGTGACCAGCCTACCATATTGATAAGGCCTGCCAGTGACAGGGCGGTGAGAGAGAGAGAGAGAGAGAGAGAGAGAGAGAGAGAGAGAGAGAGAGAGGGGGGGGAGGGAGTTTAGAAAAGGGTGTGACCAGGTACTTATATTGGTAAGTAGATCAGGAGGTAGGTAAGTAGATTAGAGAGAGAGAGAGAGAGAGAGAGAATGAGTCAGTAAATAGGTATGAGTAGGCATTTAGCAAGTAAGTAGATTAGTAGCTAGGTAACGAGAGAGAGAGAGAGAGAGAGAGAGAGAGAGAGAGAGCGGGAGGAGGGGAGATAGTAGCGCATATATAGACATGTTTCATTGTTTAAGCTGTAGGAAATACCATAGGAGAAATTGTAGTCCTAATAGAATCTCTCTCTCTCTCTCTCTCTCTCTCTCTCTCTCTCTAAAGAAAAGATAGAACGGGCGGAGAATTATGCTCAGACCATTTGATTCATTTTCCCACAAATTCAGTTCTGATGTGCGTGCGTGCGTGCGTTTGCGTGCATGTGCGGGTTGAGTTGAGTGTTTATGCCTATGTGTGTGTTTGGAAGTGAATGAATGTGTGTTTGCCAGTTGTGTGTGTGTGTGTGTGTGTGTGTGTGTGTGTGTGTGTTGGATATTTCAGTGTTTATGTACAGGTGTTTTTGCTTGCGTACTTTGTTTATGTTTGTCGATGTGGTGTGTTTAATGATGTTTTTGTTCCTTCTCACAGATAATATTTTTCCATCAAAGGGAAGACTGTTCGTATTACCTGAGTGGTTGGATATTACCTTCATTAATATTTTCCCCAACCTTTCCCACTGCTTCCTCCCTCCCGCCATTCCCTCTGCTTCTCCTCTTCCCTGACCTTCCCCTGCAGCTCTCCTACCTTTCCCACCTTTCCTTGCACCTTCCCTTCCCTCCCCTTATTTCCCAACGCCTCCCAACCTCCCAACCTTCCTTTCCACCTCCCCTCTCCTCCCCATATTCATCTGCACCTCCCCTCCTCCCCACCATCCTCTGCTCCTCTCCTCCTCTGTCCACCTTGCTCAACTCCTTATCCCTCCCTACTTTCTTGTGCTCTTTTCTTCCCTTTCCCACCTTTCCGAGCACCTCCCCTCCCTACCTACCTGTACTTTTCGCCTCTTTCCCACTTCCCTCTCCCCCTTAGGCAAGGCAAAGGGGGAGGATGGGAAGCGGCGGGGAAGAAATGAGGTGCCACGGGGAACATATTGGGGGTTTAGGGAAAGATCTGCAGGTGGCGGGGAAAAAATCTCAGGTCGGGAAAAGTCGGTGCAGGTGGAAATTTTGGTTCAGTATCATTTTCCACGACGACTGAGCTGATTTCAAATAGTTACGTAGCTTCATGCAGTGTTAAGATCAGTACAGAGTTAAGGTGTTATTTAATTCATGACTTTAATGGCAGAAATGTAATAGAAAATATGAGAAGAGTCGAAGTCTCTCCCTTCCGGATTCTCCTTTCGGGTTTGTTTACCTTTGGGTTTCCGCTTTCGTCAAGCAGGGGATTCCCGCGTCTGCCTGAGGATTTAGATCTAGGGGACATTGCCCTCACCTCACGCAGGGCACAGGCAGGTGAAAGAGTACGGATGTTGTGATAAAAGACCGAGAAAACAGGAAGTAGAGGACTTAGTGACGAGAGAAAACAGTTTGGAGAGAATAAAACGAAGAGGGAAACTCAGGAAGTACTGGATCAATAAAGGAAATGGGGAGAATAATTTCATAAAAACGAAGTTAATGAAATTGGAAGACGGACAGTCATAATAAAAGACGAGCAGAGAAGAAGTCATTAAGTAGAGGACAACGGTGACACGGAAAGAAATAAAAGAAATAAATGAAACGACAGACCCGAAAGAGAGAGGAAATCAGGAATAAGACTGAATCATTAAAAAGACATATAATGGAGAAACGAAGAGAAAATTGGGAAGTAGAGGACTGAAACATGAAAGGAGAGAAAAAACGAAGAGAAGCAGGCATGGAAAGAAGAAATCAGGAAGTAGAAGGCAACTATGACGCAAAAACAATGGAAAAATGGAGAGAGACAAGAAGAAATCAGTAAACAGAGGAATGAGGCCCGTAAAGAAAGAAATTCATGGAAAGAAGCATACCAACAAAACGGGAATTAGGTGAGGGAAGCAGAGGATTATCAGGACACAAGACCAACAGAAAAGAAACCAGGAAATGAAACCAGGAAATTTGAGCGTGAGAGGGAAGGAGAAATAAAAGTGAAGAAAATGAGGTAATGAAAACGAGGATTATAAACGAGGGAGTGGAACGGCGGAGAATAAAAGAATCATTCATATTCATTATACGAAATCCTGTGTAACACTTCATGCTCGCTCTTATTCTCCCCTTTCCTCCCCGTCCTCTTTCCTCCCTCTCCCCCCTCTCCACAACCCTCCCTCCCACCCTCCCTCAACCCTTCCCCTTCTCCTCCCTCCCGCCCTCCCTCCCTCTCTCAACCTTTCCCCTTCTCCAACCCCACCTCTCTCTCTCTCTCTCTCTCTCTCTCTCTCTCTCTCTCTCTCTCTCTCTCTCTCTCTCTACCTTCCCGGTCCCTCCCCATTCTCCTTAACCCATACCCTTTCTCTCTGCCCTCCCCGCCTAGCCTCCCTCCCCTCACCCTTTCACCCTCCCTTACCTCATCTCCATTCCCTCCATCCTCTTTGCTCCCCACCTTCCCCCCAGACTTCTTCCTGACTCTTCCCCCTTCCTTCCTTTACCTGCTCCTACCACCCCTTCCCATCCTCATCCGAACTTATCCCCCTCCTCCCCAGCCTTCCTCCTCTCCCCAACCTTCCCTTCTCCTCCCAACACTCCCCCATCCTCATATCACCCCCTCCGCTTCCTCTCCCTTTTTCATCATTCCACCTTCCTCCCCACATCACTCCCTCCCTTCTTTCTCCTTGCCTCTCTCCCTCCCTTACCTCACGTTATCCACACTCTCCCTCCCACTTCTTCCCCATCTCTCCCTCCCACTTCTTCCCCATCTCTCCCCACCTTCTCCCCGTACAACTTCCCTTCTCCTCCCATCTCCCAGGCATCCCCTCCCTCAAACCTCCCCTTCTCCCCAACGGAACGAGCACCGGGGGACGGAAGGATGTTCACCCAAAGTTAGACCTACCCTGTGGCCAACTATCTCTCTCTCTCTAACTTTTCTGTCTCACATTTCTTTCTCTGTGGCACCCTCACTCTGTCTCTCTGTATCTCTCATTGGTTTTATCGTTGTCTCTGTCATTCCCTTATTCTAGGTTTCTATATCTGTCTTTCCTTTATTTTGTCTCTCTGTCTCTTGTCTTTTCATTATCCGATCTCTCATAATCTGTTTAGTTTTCCTGTTGTTTGTCACTGTCTCCCTTATTTCGTCTCTCTCTCTCTCTCTCTCTCTCTCTCACACACACACACACACACACACACACACACACACACACACACACACACACACACACACACACACACACACACACACACACACACACACACACACACACACACACACACTACATAACTCTGCGGTCCCAGCCATCCAACTTTCACACACAGAAATGGCAGCATCAGGGTTTGCTTTGGCCTGCATCAATATTTCTCTCGTCTTTATTAATCTTTCTTTCTCGTCTGTGTTTCTTTCTGTTTTTTTTTTTATTCAGGGACGAGAAACCAAAACCCAGTATCTACACAGTTCGCCCCTCCCAAAGAGAACGAAATGAAAAAAGGAATAAAAATAGAGAGAGAGAGTTTTGGAAATAAATAAATGAAGGTTAGAGATGGAAATTGAGATCTGCAGAGGAGTGAAGGGATCAGGTAAAAAATGAAAGGGGTAATGAATGAGAGAATATTATACGCTGTGCACTTTAACTTGACCTAAAAAATGCGGTCTCTTTACTACTGAGTGGAAACAATAGATTAAAACGGGTATATGATGATAGTCACGAAGAAGTGGCATGAAAAAGGATATTGAGCCATATTAGATAAAGGTTGAAATAAGACGTGAGAGCTGCAGAGATGTGTGCAATACGCTTTTCACTTTAACTTGGTCTAAATTTGCCATCACCTCATCAGTGCTGAGCTGGAACAACAGATAAACCTTAGAATATAATGCTGATCACGAGGAAGTGCCATGAAAAGGATTTAGAGCTGCAGTATTGTTCTTGTATTCTTTTAAGCTACGTGAAATAAGCTCCAAGAAGACGAAAATTTGGACCAAGTTGAGGTGAAAAGAGTATAGTTGAATGTGCTAGAGAAGGTGTGTGTTAAAGGATTGATTTAGAGAGTGAGGACTGTGTGTGTGTGTGTGTGTGTGTGTGTGTGTGTGTGTGTGTGTGTGTGTGTGTGTGTGTGTGTGTGTGTGTGTGTATGTGTCAGTACATTCATCTCACTATATATCTATTAATTAGTGTACTTTTACCTGTGCATATCGATTCAGCTGTAACTTCCCCTCACGTGTTAGTCTCTCTCCTGTTCACCTGTCCATGCATATTTCCATCCTTTCCTTGTTTCTTCCATTCATTCATCCATCCGTCCATCCTTCCATCCATCCATCCATCCGTCCGTCCGTCCGTCCGTTCGTCCATCCATCCATCCATCCATCCATCCTTCCTTCCTTCCCTCCTTCTTTCCTTCTTTCTTTCTTTCTTTCCTTCATTCATTCATTCTATCCATCCATCCATCCATCCATCCATCCATCCATCCATCCATCCTTCCCTCCTTCCTTCCTTCCTTCCTTCCATCCATCCATCCATCCCTCCATCTCCACACTCAGTCATTACTCTCAGCCCTCATATAATTTCCTAGTCATCATTTTTCGCCAAACAGTCTCTCATCAAGCGTGAAACTCCTTCTCATTAGCGCCTTAATTACTTAGTCATCATCAGAAACTTTAATTAATGTGAATATCTCCTCTCTTGACAAAAATCTTCCTCCTGTCTCTTTATATTAGTCTTTATCTATCTGTATCTATGTCTGTGTGTATGTATGTACGTGTGTATGGTTGTGTGTATAGCCTGTATGTATGTATGTATGTATGCCTCATTTATTGTCTGGTGTCTGCATTACATGGATATCTCTCTCTCTCTCTCTCTCTCTCTCTCTCTCTCTCTCTCTCTCTCTCTCTCTCTCTCTCTCTCTCTCTCTCACACACACACACACACACACACACACACACACACACACACACACACACACACACACACACACACACACACACACACACACACACACACACACGACCGTCCTTCACATAACCTACACACCTATTTACATAATTGACTTTATACCTTATGTATGACCAACAGTAACTTGGCCGTCTCCCTAATACACCCCACTACATGCGAGAGAGAGAGAGAGAGAGAGAGAGAGAGAGAGAGAGAGCATCGTAACAGTGAAGAAAATAATGAAGGCTGTATCTGACTCTTCCACTTCGGCAAATCGTTCCTAAGACAGTAGTAGTAGTAGTAGTAATCATCACCATTATCATCATCATCATCATCAATTCTATTTAGCACGAAGGAAATCAGAAATTCATCCACAGAGTCAAGGAAACACAATATGGCCGCCCTCCCGCTCTCGAAAAATACCGTCAAATAAATAGCAAGACCACAGGCAAACTTGGGTCGTAAGTAAAAAGAAAAATCGCAGCGAAATTACGATCGAGGAAGAGAGGAGAGAAGTGGGAGGAGGAAGTTTAGGAGCAAGAATTAAACTGGCGATTCTGGGTGACCGCGTTGAAGTACATAGTTTCCGTCAGTAGATTCGCGTGGGTGTTCCAGTATTTTTCCCGCCCTCCCCTTGGCTGGTCTTCGGACGAGTCTATTTTCAAGCTGACGGGGGTGGTTGTTTGTGGCGGGGGAGGGGGGGTTATTGCATTTCACAAAGGTCTCTCTCTCTCTCTCTCTCTCTCTCTCTCTCTCTCTCTCTCTCTCTCTCTCTCTCGTGTTCCGTTCGACTTAGAGCGCTGTTACGATACACTGCAACCTATTTCGAACATGCCTTCTGGTCTGTAATACGTGTACGAGAGAAAACGGATCTTGAATTTAGCCCATAAGGGAATACTACACCAAATGCAATGTATGGGAGATTTCATTCATTTGCTTGTCTATATTCTCACTGCATTTCACTCTTTTTTTCACATACCTTTTTAAACTGGGTTTTATGGATGTTTACTCCATTATAATGAGTTCCAGTGTTTTTATTTTATTATTTTTACCGCTTTGCTTATGGGAGAGTCTATTTTTAACCTGAGGGGGAGTTGTGGGCAGGTGTATTGACTCATTTTACCTGGAACTGTTGATCCCTATATAGCTTTTTACGGTTATTTGTTGACTTATTTCGAGGCTCCATCTTTTTTTTTTTTTTTTTTTGTAATTCACTCCCTTTGTCTTCGGCAGAGTTAATTTTCAATCTAAAGGGTAGTCGTGCGCGTTTTAGTTTACCCCTCCTTTCATTTTCAATTTTTTTTTTTTTTGCTAATACTTACTGTGTGTGTGTGTGTGTTCTCAATTTTTTTTTAGTTCACTAATTCACGATTTCAAATTTTCCCTCACATCTTTGTAGTCGGGAGAGTCCACTATTAAGCCGTGGGGGAAGCTGTGTGGGCATGTTTATTTTTTATTTTGGTCTGATGCCGCTTGTATTTTTTTTTTTTTTTTTTCTCGGGGGTTTCCAGTATTTATCTCGCTTTGTTGGTGTTTGGGAGGATCCATTTTGCCCTGGCGGGGGAGTACTGTTTGTTTACTTTTCTTTCTCTGATACCTACTTGTGTTTACATTTTTTTAGTTATCTGTTACTTTATCAGGATGAGCGAATGAGGAAGAGGTAATGGAGGGAAGGAAAGTAAATACATTTAACTCCTTTTCAACTGTATTATTATTACGAATATAATAATAATAATAATAATAATTATTATTATTATTATTATTATTATTTATTATTAGTATTATTATTAAATATAATAATAATTATTATTAGTAGTAGTAGTAGATTACTGTTATTATTATGCCGTTTATTATTATTAGTATTGTAGTACAGTAGTAGTAGTAGTAGTAGTATTTTACTGTTTCATCTTATTTAATTATTCTCGCTTTCCAGACGATTACAAATAGGTTATGTTTTTCAAAGTAGAGTGAGGTAGGTATGACTTTCGTTAGTGAGGGGGGGGGCTCGTGAACAAAAAAAAAAAAAATGGCGTAGACTAGAACACAATGCCAAGACATCCCCCACCCACCAGCCCCACCCCCACCCCCACCTCCACCCCCACCTCCACCCCCACCTCTAATTCAGTACCTACCCCTCCTTTCCTCTCCATCCTTTCCGCCCTTAGTCGCCATCTCTCTGTTTCCTTCCACTCTCCCTCTCTTGCCTTTTCCATCCCCCTCCCTCTCCTTTCTCCTCCCACTCCCTCTCTCTGTCCTTCCCCCTCCCTCTCTCTGTCCTTCCCCCTCCCTCTCCTTCTCCATCCCCCTTCCTTTTCACTTCCTCCCCATCCCTCTGCCTCTCCATCCCTTTCACCCTTAGTCTCCATCATTCCATTTCCTTTCCCTCTTCCTCTCCTTCCTTACCTCTCCCCCTCCCTCTCGCTTTCCCTCCCACTTCCTCTCTCAGTCTCCCTCCCTCCTCACTCTACATCCCGCTCCTCCTCTTTCCCTTCCCGCTTCCCCTCCTCCTCTCTCCATACTCCTCCCCCTCCATCCATTCCTCCTCCCTTTCCCCCCCTCTCCCTCCCCACCCTTTCACGCTCCTCCCTCTCCCTCCCCACCCTTTCACGCTCCTCCCTCTCCCTTTCTCCCTCCCCCTCCCCATCTCGCTCCTTCTCTCGTATCTTTTTTTAACTTGGCCACTTAAACCAAATTTTTATACCTGGTAAATTTCTTAAGGGCACTTGGAGGATGAGGAAGAGGGAGGAGAGAGGGAGAATAAAGAGGGAGCGAGTGATGGAGGAGGGAAAGGGAGGAGGTGGAGAGAAAGACAGGGAGAATAAAGAGGAAAGGAGAGGAGATGGAGAGAATCGATAAGGAATGAGAGGAGATGGAGAGAAAGACAGGGAGAATAAAGAGGGAGAGATGGAAAGACAGGGAGTATATAGAGGGAGAGGGAGAAAGCCAGGGAGAATAAAGAGGAAACGAGAGAAAATGGAGAGAATCGATAAATGAGAGGAGATGGAGAGAAAGATAGGGAGAATAAAGAGGGAGAGATGGAGAAATACAGGAAGAATATAAAGGGGGGAGAGATGGAGAAAACAGGGAGAATAAAGAGGAAAGGAGAGGACGTGGAGAGGAGACAGGGAGAATAAAGAGGAAAGGAGAGGATATGGAGAGAAAATTTGGGAGAAAAAAGAGGAAAGAGAAGATGGAGAGAAAATTTTTGAGAAAGATAAGAGAAGGAGAGGAGATAGGGAGACAGACAGGGAGAATAAAGGGGGAAGGAGAGGAGATGGAGAGAGAGACAGGGAGAAATAAGAAGAAAGTAGAGGAGGTGGAGAGAACAACGAAGAAGGGAAAGAAAAATGAGTGTGAAGAATGAAAGGGAGAATGAATGGTGAGAAGAATGAAAGGTAGAATGAATGCGGCGGAAGAAGACAATGAACGAAGCTAGGAAGGACGGAAGGAAAGAGGGAAGGAAGAAAAGTAGAGGGAAGACGAAGAGGAAAACGACGAGAGATGAGGAAACGTAAGGAAAGAAGTAAAAAAGAAATATGAAAACGATGAACAGAATAGTGAAGGAAAATGAAACAGTAAAGAAAAAAAAATGACATGAAAAATACAGAAGGAAACAAATATTAGAAATGTAGGATGAACAGAAAAAATGGCGATTAAAAACGAGGAAAAGCGAAAGGGGCAAAGAAGAAAATGTATGAGTTGAGAGAGAGAGAGAGAGAGAGAGAGAGAGAGAGAGAGAGAGAGAGAGGAGGAGGAGGAGGAGGAGGAGGAGGGACCAAAGATGGTTGGAAGTAGCACGAAAAGGGTGGGAGTGGGGTGAAAGAAGTGGGAGTGGGGTGAGGAGGTGACAGTGGAGTAATAGGGATGAGAATGGAGTGAGAGGAGTGGGAGTGGAGAGAGGGGAGTGGGAGTGGAGTGAAAGGGGTGAAAGCGGGATGGGAAGGATAGGAGTGGGGTGTGGGGTGGTGGAGGGGTGAGAGAGGTTGAGTGGGGTGAGACGGATGGGAATAGGATGAGGGATAGGAGGGATGGAAGTGGAGTGAAGTGGGTAGGATTGGAGAGAGAGTGATGGGAATTGGGTGGAAGGTGTGTGAGAGGGCTGGGAGTCAGGTAAGGGGGATGGGAGTGGGGTTGTAGTGGGGTGAGGAGGTGGGAGTGGGGTGAGAGGGACTAAGACCATAGAACCCTTGAATAACTTCTGGCCTACCTGTGAATTTGGTCAGTAGTTGAGAGAGAGAGAGAGAGAGAGAGAGAGAGAGAGAGAGAGAGCCGTATACATTAAATTTAAAAGAAAATGGAAGGCAAGAGATGACTGAAGAAATAATAAAGTAGGTAAACGAAGATGAAAAATAAGGAATTACGGGATAATAAAGGTAAATTGAAATAAGAAAAAAACATTGAAGGAAAATAGAATAAATCCGCATTGAATCTGGAGACAAAAGAAAAGAATAATTATTAAGGAAAAATTTAAGATTGTAAAAATTATTATAAAGAAATGAAGGCAGATGGAAACATAAAGAAGATAGGTGTAAGAAACTGAGGTGATGAAGACCGAAAAAGTGCAGGTAAATGGAACATATCACCTGTGTAAGGTAGAGACGAGAAAAATACCAAAGAAGGAAGTTGGAAAAAAAGGGAGATTTGTAAAAGGGTGTAAAGATGGAACGAAGAAGAGGTGAAAGAAATGAAGAGAATGAACAAGTGATGGAAGGAAGAAAATGAATGAAAGAAAGAAAGTAATATACGAGTGAATTAATAAAGGAAGGAAGTCACTGGAAGAAAGGATGGCTTGACAGAAGGAAGGAAGGACTGGTGAAACTGAAGAAGGAGGAAAGGAAGGAAGGAAGGAACGAACGAACAGAAGAAATAGGAAAGGAAGGAAGAAGGAGAGAGGGAATAATGAAGAAGAGGGAAGGAAGAAATAAAGTGAAAAGGAGGCAAGGGTAAGGAAGGAGAGAAGAATGACGAAAGTATATGAAAGAAGGAAATAGGGGGAGAAAGGAACGCAGGAAAATCGAGTGAAGAGGGAGGAAGAAGAGGGAGAGGAAAAAGGGAGACGTGGGAAGGAAGAGAGGCCGGAGGAGTGAATGAATGAATGAATGAAGGAAGGAAGGAAAGGAAGGCAGGAGGAAATTAAGGAAGGAAGGAAGGCTGGACTACCAACCACCCCGAGAATAACAATTATTGACGGACGTTAGTGAAGATTGATAGGCGTGGGGCATCGTGTACGCCTCCTTGGCCTACATGTGTACCTGGTGTGTGTGTGTGTGTGTGTGTGTGTGTACAGTTAAGGCAAAAAATCGTTTTCCTCTTCCTCTCTAACGCTTCGTATCAAAGAGCACCATGTATTGGCAGAAAGACATACCGAGCCTCTCTCAGCTTAGGAATAGTACCCAGCTGAGGAAAGTGATAAAAGAGGTGAAATATTAGGAGAAATTTTGCCCCATACTCTATCTGGGTTTGTGTTTGTGTGTGTGTGTGTGTGTGTGTGTGTGTGTGTGTGTGTGTGTGTGTGTGTGTGTGTGCGTGCTAGCATGTATGGCAGTATATGTGAGTTTAGTGCGTTTATGTTCTTTACCTGTACGTGACCGTGTGCGTATATGGTGTATGTGTTTGTGGCAGTGTACATATGTATGTGTATGTGTACTATATGTATGTGTGGTAACCTTTTCATCTCCAACTGTGACCTCGTGACATTACTCTCTCTCTCTCTCTCTCTCTCTCTCTCTCTCTCTCTCTCTCTCTCTCTCTCTCAAATTCCTTTTCACCCTGATTTTATGGACGGTGTGTGTGTGTGTGTGTGTGTGTGTGTGTGTGTGTGTGTGTGTACAGAATAAGAGTGAGAGAAAGATATGGATAGATAGATAGAGAGAGAGAGAGATTGTAAATGAGTGCTTGTGAATGTTTTTTGTAATTGCGACTGAGTATTTGTGACTGTTTGAATGTGTGCAGTAATAAAGAAATACATATATCAGGTTTATCTTTGTTTTTCTTGTGTTTTATTTCCACTTTGCGTGTTTTTTTTTGTGTTTGCTTGTATCACCCACGCAAACCGTAGCGCCTCCCTTTTTTCCCCTCCCTTTTTCCTATTTTTTAAAGCCCCAATTCAGGATAACTTTTTTTTTTTCGGCTTTCCTGTTGTCCCGTTGCCCCCCTGCTCTCTCTCTCTCTCTCTCTCTCTCTCTCTCTCTCTCTCTCTCTTCCTTTTTCTTCCCTTCCCTTCACTTCGTCTCTTCTTCCATCCCATCTCATTCCATTCTCCCGTTTCCCTTTCCTTCCTTTCCCTTCAATTCTTTCCTTTCCATACTTTTCCTCATTTCCTTCCTTTGCTTCCCTTTCTCTCCTCGTCGTTTCCCATTCCTTCACATTATCTTCCCATCCTCTCCCTTCCCTTTTCTTTCTTTCTCTTCTCGTCTCCTCTCTTCCCTTCCCTTTCCTTCCCTTCCCTTCCGTTGCGTCCCAGTTTCTTCCTCTCCTTTCCTTTTCCTCTTCCTTTCCTTTTCCTTTTCCTTTCCTTTTCCTCTTCCTTTCCTTTCCTTTCTAATTCCTTCCGTCCTTTCCTTTCGTCTCCCCTGCCTTTCTCTCCTCTCCCCTCGCAGACCATTCATTTTACTCTTTTTCTCTCCCCTCCTTCCCCCCTCATTCCCTTCTCATTCCTTTTTTTTTTTTCTTGCTTTCCTTTACCTTTACCTTTCTTTCCTTCTTCCTTCCC
>NC_137007.1:34483712-34541212 GCF_032717465.1 Coenobita brevimanus | reverse complement strand
TTTCCTCTGTTTTTTTTTCATTTTCTTTTGGGTTTTTTCTTTTGTTTTCTTTCTTTCGGAGTTTTTCTTTTTGTTTTTTTTTGCTGTAGTTTTTTGTTTTTTTCTCTTGTTTTTTGTGTTTTTTTTTGCTTTTCCTTTTAGTTTTTTCCTTCTGTTTTTTGCCTCTTTTTTTTTTGGGGGGGGGGTTTCTTTTGGTTTTCCCTTTTTCCTAACTGACAAGGAGCATGTGTGTGCCGGCAGAGCATGGATATTTTTCTGTTTTGTATATACGGTATATTTTTTTCATTTTTAGCTACTTCATTCAGATTGAGTTTTTTTTTTTCGGTCTAGGGGGGTGAGGGAGGGGGTTTGACAAGGGCTTAATAAAATACAGTGTTATACTGGATTTTTTTTGTTTTTTTCATTTTAATAAAGTCCTCCACTGGTAGCGAAAATAAGCTAGAATTCTCTCTCTCTCTCTCTCTCTCTCTCTCTCTCTCTCTCTCTCTCTCTCTCTCTCTCTCTCTCTCTCACACACACACACACACACACACACACACACGATTGACTTTCTACATACATTCAGAACCTAGTAACCGTAAAAATACGTACACAAATAGCTCTGTGCACCTAGGGCCATGTGCACCCCATCTCATGCATTTTCGGCCGTGTGCACCTCGACCATTTCTGTGTACACCATATCATGTGCATCGTCAGCCATGTACACTCAAGTATACCGTCCATCCATTTCATGTGCGTGTAAATGTACAGGCTTGATCTTGTGCACGCCAAATCATGTATACCACAACCCGTGTGCACCTCTCTCCATGTTCTCCCAGATCATGTGCACCTTTGATTTCCTACATCCCAAACAGTGTACTTCCCTATTCATATGCACCCCAGTCCATGTACGCTGATAATTGTGCCATTACCGCTGTGTGCAAACTAAATCATGTACACCTTTGGCCATGTACACTCCAAATGATGTACACCCTCAGCCATGTGTACCTAATATCGTGTACTCATTACACGTGTTCGTTTTACCCCATGTACACCTGTGAAGATGTGCACCCAAACCCGTGTGCACCTAAAGTCACAGCATTTCACCTCAGATCATGTGCATCCGTATTCCTGTGAACCTACAGCCATGTGCACTCCAGATGATGTGTACCTTCAGATGTGTGCACCTAAGGTAGTGTGTACCTTCGCCGTGTTTTCCTAACCCCATACTGCATGTAAGTCATTATGTGCACCTAGATACGTGTGCACTTCAGAGCATGTGCATTCTCGCCCTGTACACCCAAGATCATGTGCGCATTCGCATTTGTAAGTATACCTCCCGCCATGTGCACTCCAGGTCATGTGCATCCAGGATCATGTGCACCTTGATCCGTTTGTGTACAGGTGTTGTGACGTGATCAATAAACCATCAACCGGAGAGACACAGACACCTGCCATAACAATCTCTCTCTCTCTCTCTCTCTCTCTCTCTCTCTCTCTCTCTCTCTCTCTCTCACACACACACACACACACACACACACACACACACACACACACACACACACACACACACACACACACACACACACACACACACACACACACACACACACACACATCTCTTCAACCCTTCTCATATCCAGTATAATATTGTTTCGTTTGCAGTCATTAATTCCTTTACACATTTAGGATTTCTGAAAAATGTAGCGAAATTACATCCCCTCTACCCTTTTAAATATGACTATAGTATGTTCGTTCTCACCTGGCAAAGATCCCTAACCCCTCTTCCGCCCAATTAATGGCCAGGTATAGTCAGATTGAATGGACTGTTTGACTAGTAACCAAGGAGACTCATTCTGACCTCATAACTAAGACTCAAAATTCCACGCAACTGAGATATATTATTTTATTTATTTTATTTTATTCTTATTACCCGGTTCCGTCAGATGAAAATAAACTGACATGCCTTATCCAGATCCCATTAGGTTTTGATGTAAATTCTACATGTTAAAAAGAATCACCGATGTTGTATGTATGTTGAGGAGTAAGATGTTGACTGTATACGTTGTGAGAGAGAGAGAGAGAGAGAGAGAGAGAATTATAATGATGCATGCGTTCGTCGGCAGGTGCGTGAGTTGACAGGTGTGTGGGTTGGTTAGGTATGTGTGTGTGTGTGTGTGTGTGTGTGTGTGTGTGTGTGTGTGTGTGTGTGTGTGTGTGTGTGTGTGTGAGAGAGTGAGAAAGAGAGAGAGAGAGAGAGAGAAACAGACAGATTGACAGACAGACAGACACGCAGACAGAAACTAGGAGAAAAGTGTTTTTGGGTGTGTGGATAGAGTTTGTGTCTGTCATTCTATCTAGCAGTCTATGTCTGTTTTTCTGCCTCTCTGTCTGCCTCAGTATAATTCAGAAACTCTGTCCTTGCATTCCCATTTGTGTACATCAAAAGGCCCCGGTATGCAGGCGTGTGTACTTAGCGTGAGTGATGTGTACATGTGTGTGCGTGTGTGTGCTTACTCAAGTATGCACTAATAATGACGGTGAACTAAGATGGAATGTTTGATTGATCGTGTGTGCGTGCTTGCTTTGTGTGTGTGTGTGTGTGTGAGAGAGAGAGAGAGAGAGAGAGAGAGAGAGAGAGAGAGAGATTAAACATTCATACACGTACCTATATATAGTAATGCCATGGATGTATATGTGTTTGCCTGTGTGTATGTACCCTATGCGTGGGACATAAAATTTTTAATAGGAAAAAAAAAAAGTTCTTTGTTTCCCGTGTCTGCGAGTATTTTATTCGTGTGTGTGTGTGTGTGTGTGTGTGTGTGTGTGTGTGTGTGTGTGTGTGTGTGTGGAGAAGGGATGTTATTTGAGCAGCCTGTGTAGAGTTGGGGGATTGTTCGTGTGTGTGTGTGTGTGTGTGAGAGAGAGAGAGAGAGAGAGAGAGAGAGAGAGAGAGAGAGAGAGAGAGAGATTTGCATTTGTGTGAGCATGTGTGTGTGTGTGTGTGTGTGTGTGTGTGTGTGTGTGTGTGAGAGAGAGAGAGAGAGAGAGAGAGAGAGAGAGAGAGAGAAATTTGAGCCTTTGTTTTAGTGTATGTATGTTTCTGAGTTTGTTTTTATGTGTATGTACTTTTTCTGTAGGTATTAATGTGTGCGTCTTTTTTTTGCGTGTGTTTGTGAGCATTTGTTTCTGTGTGATGGTGTACAAGTATACATGTGGACTTGTGTGTACGTATGACTGCTGTGTGTACGTGTTTGTAGATGAACTTTTGTGTTTGTTAATCTTTCATGTAGTACAAAAGGTTATGTCATAATTGTGTTCACCTCCCGTGTGTGTGTGTGTGTGTGTGTGTGTGTGTGTGTGTGTGTGTGTGTGTGTGTGTGTGTGTGTGTGTGTGTGTGCCCTCTCTTGCGAGTTTTGTGTACGTTTTTGCGTGTGCGTGTATGTACTCGTTACAGGACCATTTCCGGGAAGTAACACAAAGAGCGTATGAAACACACACACACACACACACACACACACACACACACACACACACACACACACACACACACACACACACACACACACACACACACACACACACACACACACACACACACACACACTGAAACTCACACGCCACGCTTCTAATCATAGGGGAATTATGTTGGAGGTAATGAGAGAGAGAGAGAGAGAGAGAGAGAGAGGAGAAACGGGAGGGACGGAGAGGGAGGAGGAGGAGAAGGAGAGAAGGGAGGAAGAGGGAAAGGATGGAACAAGAGGAAAGGAAAGATGTGAAGGGAGAGAGGGAGGGAGGGAGGAAGGAAGACAAGATGAAGATGGAGGGAAGTTTGGATGGGGAAGGAGTGTGGGAGGTAGGAGGGATGCAGAGAGAGGAGAGGGCGAAGGAGGAGGAGGAGGTGGAGGGGCGAGAAGTAAGAGGGGAGGGAAGAGAAGAGGAGGACAACTAATAGGGAAGGAGGGGAGGGGAAGAAGGAGAAAAAGGGCAGTATAAAGGAGAAAGGCAAGAAGAGAAAGATGAGAAAGGAGGGAAGGAAAGGAAGAGAGTAGAAGAGAGAGAGGGAAGGAGGAGAGCTGGAGAGAGGAAAGAGGAAGGAGATGGGAAGAAAAGAAAGTGGGAAGAGGAAGGAAGGGAAGAAGGTGAAGAGGTGAATCAGATAGGAGAAAAGAGGATAAAATGAGGAGGGATGCGAGATGGGGAAGGAAGGAATGAAGAGAAGGAGGGACCGGAGAGAAGAAAGAGAAGAGAGGGATAGTAGGCGCAGTGAGAGAGAAGAGGGAGGAAGCGAGATGAGAGAGTAGAGGGAGGAGGAGAGAGGGGAGAGTAGAGGGAAGGGGATGGGAGAAGATGAAAGATGTGTTTAGACAAAACAGGTTTCCCGTTTGACTATGTTCTTAGAGCTGTGTGTGTGTGTGTGTGTGTGTGTGTGTGTGTGTGTGTGTGTGTGTGTGTGTGTGTGTGTGTGTGTGCGTGCGTGCGTGCGCACGAGCGCTTACATGTGCGCTTATGTGTGCATTTGTGTTCGAGCTGGCATTACGGTCAAACAGCTAAGGTAATTTGGCGGTTCCGTAATTATATTGGAGAGAGAGAGAGAGAGAGAGAGAGAGAGAGAGAGAGAGAGAGAGAGAGAGGGGGGGGAGGTAATATCCCTGATTATTCACATTCTCCAACATTGTTACCAGAAGCAGCAAAAGTCTTAGGTAATTGCACACCAATTTTCACCATCTTGCACCACCAGTCTTTCTTACGTTTTTCTTCGTTTTATTTATTTATTTATTTTTTATTTTTATTTTTATTTTTATTTTCGCTTCCACATACGATTATATTTAGCTCATGAAACACCTCGTAGCGAAGGGGTTGAAACACGCCCGTAATTCCCTCGCTTGCATGACGATTTCAGTGTTAAATACTTGCTGCCTACGAGCGATTTTTTTGTAGTTCATTAAGGCTTCGTAATAGTAAAAGGATTAATGAACTGTGTAATGAAGTCAGGTGTTGTATAATCGATGTATAATGAAGTCAGGTGTTGTATAATGAACTGCCGGATTTTACACTGTTCACTAAGATGTATTGGGTTTTAATCTTGTGTCAATTTTTATCTAAGTGGAATTGGTCAGTCGTGAGATACATTGCTAACATGTATACAGACAGACAGACAGACAGACACGCAACAGACAGATAGATAGACAGGCACAGAAAGACAAATAGACAGAAACACAGACAGGCAGATAGATTGGCACCATATATATAGAGAGAGGCACACAGACAGACAGGCAGACAGGTACACAAACAGGCTGACACAGGCACACAGACAGACAGATAGACAGACACACAGAGACAGACAGGAACACAGACAGACACAGACAGACAGACACACAGAGAGACAGACAGGAACACAGGCAGACACAGACAGATAGACAGACAGGCGCGTATACATGGACAAGCAGACAGACAGACAGGCAAGCAGACAGACAGATATACAGAAACGGGCTCGATCACAACAGCCAATAATAATCAAACTAAAGGTTGTGTCTAACTCCATCAAAAGAGATATCTCCTCGAAGCAAATATAAATAAATAAATAAATAAAGCCTCCGACGGTAGCAAAAATAGAATAAGTCCGTCGTACTGAAGGGGTTAAAAGAAAAATGTATAGAAAAAAAGAGAAGGAAAACGAGAATGAGAAAAAAATACTGGAAGTCGGAAAATCGTGGAGAGAAAAAAGAAGGTAGAGACGGAGATATAGCGGAGGAAAGGAGGTACTGAGAGAGAGAGATAAGGGAGGGAAGAGAGATGAACGGGAAGAAAGGAGAGAGATAAGGAAAAAAAATGAGAGGATTGGAGATAAAAGAGGCGAGGAGGAGAGGAAGAAATTTGGGAAGGAGTGTGTTGGAGAGAAAGAATGATTAGAAAAAGAGGAGGAAATTGGGAAAGAAATATTATGAAGGGAAAAAAGGAAGGAGGACGTAAGATGATGATAAAGAAAGGAAGGAAGGAAGGAAGGATGGATGGATGGATGGAAGGCAGGAGAAGACTGTGAGGAAATAGGGTGGAAAGAAAGAGGAAAAGAGTTAGCCTAAAGGAAATGAAAAGGGAAGGAATGGTGTGTGTGTGTGTGTGTGTGTGTGTGTGTGTGTGTGAGAGAGAGAGAGAGAGAGAGAGAGAGAGAGAGAGAGGTTCCTCCGTGTGACATATTAGAAGAAATTGAATTACTTGTCTCCAGCGACCTCTGCATTAACGCCACGACCCCCGCCACACCTGAGAGAGAGAGAGAGAGAGAGAGAATGTGTGTGTGTGTGTGTGTGTGTGTGTGTGTGTGTGTGTGTGTGTGTGTGTGACATAGACAGACATGAAATTCTTACTTTCATGCATACATAAAGCAGGCAAACATACACGCACGGACACAAACATGGCTGTATTCGGAATTATTCTCTCTCTCTCTCTCTCTCTCTCTCTCTCTCTCTCTCTCTCTCTCCCTCCCCACGTACACGAGAGAGAGAGAGGAGAGAAAGCATAACAACATATAATACTCCTCAGCTACAGCCTAAATTAAAGTAAGCACATTAATAAATAAACTAATGATGTTAACTATCATTATCTCCACTAGCACGAACAGTTATCATCATCATCATCATCATCATCATCATCATCATCATCATCGTTGTCGTCGTCGTCGTCGTCGTATCAGTATGAACGGTAGCAACAACAACAGTTACACACACACACACACACACACACACACACACACTTCCCATTAACAAATACACGTACACACCTGCCCCTCCCAGACCCATATATTGCCCATTTATTAACCATTACGCCGATAAATGGGCCGGGAAATTTAATAGTTAATGGTAGGGAATGGTGCCGAATTCATCAGAGAGAGAGAGAGAGAGAGAGAGAGAGAGAGAGAGAGATAGCAAAGGAAGAAATGGGATGAAGGAAGAAAGGAAATGAAAGGGAGAGGGATAGAGTAGGGGAATGGGGAAAGGTTAAAGTGGGATTCGATGAGAGAGAGAGAGAGAGAGAGAGAGAGAGAGATGTAATGAGATAGTATGTGTGCGTGTCATACACCTCCCTATTCTCCTCCTCTTCCCTCTCCATTAGCCCCTACCACTCCTCCTCCCTTCCTCTTCCTCCCTTCCTCCCCCTTCCATTCCCCTCTCCCTCCCTTCCTTCCCACTCCCTCTTTCAATCTGCCAGTCCCATTCCCTCCCTTACCCTTTACTCTCTTCCTCCCATCCTTTCCCTTCTTTCCTCCCTTATCTTCCTTTCTCATTCCTCCCTTCTCTTCCTTTCTGTTTCTTCCAGTACTTTGTTCCCCCCCCCCCCTCTCTCTCTCTCTCTCTCTCTCTCTCTCTCTCTCTCTCTCTCTCTCTCTCTCACACACACACACACACACACACACACACACACACACACACACACACACACACACACACACACACACACATTCCTCCCCATACGTTCTCCCTCTCCTCCCTTCTCCACCCGTATTCCTTGGGTTCATCCTCCCTTTCCATCCTCCCTTCTCCACAACTCACTACTTCTCCCCCTCCACTGCCTCCCCCTATGCCCTCCCTTCCCTCCTTTCCTCTCCTGTATCTTTCCCCCCTCCCCCTTCACTTTCCCCCTTCTAAACTCCCCACACCTCCCTCCAGCCTTTCCTTTCCATCTTCCTTCCCACCCTCACACATTCCCCCTCCCTTCCTTCCTCCCTCTCACATTCCATATCTCTCCCTTATTTCCTCATACACACTCACTTATGCGCCTCCTCTCTTCCCTCCCTTTCCTACACCTTTCTCTTCCTCCCTCCCATTCCTACACTTTTCCCTTCCTTCCTCCCTCATACCTTCATCCGCCCTCATACTTTTCCCTCCCTCTCTCTCCCACCCCTTTCCCCTCCCTCTTTCCTCTTACATATTCATCCCTCCCTCCCTCCCTCCCTTACATTTCTTTCCCTCCCTCACACTTCTTTCCCTCCCTCACACTTTCTCCCTCCGTCTCATCCATCTTGCCTCCCTGTCCTCTCCCGTGTCCCCTCTCCTCTTTCCCTCTCCCTCTCCCTCTCCCCTCCCCTCCTCTCCCCCTCTCCCTCTCTACTCCCCTCCCCCTCCCCTTCTCCTCGCCAGGGGGCTTCCCAAATGTCTGCTCCCAACCTCGAAGTCATTTGTGGAATTACACCCCTAGAGAGAGGGGGAGATAAGGGAGAGGGGAGAAGGGCAAGGGGAAAGGGGAAAAAGGAGGAGGACAGAGAGAGAGGGAGGGAGAGAGAGGAGACAATGTATAGTTTGCAGAGGAGGAAAAGGGAATGGAGAGGAAAAGAGAAGAGGAAGGGATGAGTTATGGAGAGAGAGGAAAGAAGCGAAGAGAGATTGGAAGGCAAGAGAGATCGAGGGAAAGAGAGAAGGGAAGGGTTGAGGGACAGGGGAGGGGAAAGGGAAGAAGAACAAGGGGAGAGAGGGAAAGAGAGGAGAAATACTGTGATCTGCGGTGGGGAGGAGGGCAGCAGAGAAGAAGAAGAGTAGAAAGAAGAGGGGAGGAAAGGGGATAGAGAGAGAAGTGGAGGGGAAGAGCTGAGGGAATAGAAAATGGGGATTTGTTTGCTAGCTGATGAAGATGGGGTCCAGGAGGAAGGGGAGACTGAAACTAAAATGGAGGAAGAAGGAGAGAGAAGAGGGGCGGGGAGAAGTTTGATATAAATGTTATATGAGTTCACTTAGTGGGACGAGAGAGAGAGAGAGAGAGAGAGAGAGAGAGGTGCAGTATGTAGAAAATGAGTGATAGTGAAAGAAATGGGGATGAAAACAGGATGAAGAAGGCAAAGAACAACGCAATTGGTACCTGGCAGTAAGTAATTAAAATACAAATAGATAGGTACACATAGATAGATAGCAATAAAGTAAACCAATAAAGTAGACCAATCAAAGCCAACCTTAATGGTGATAAATAAAAATATTATCACAAAATAAGTTGAAAAACCTTATTAAAATACAGTATGCTTCATAATTAACGTTTCTCTTTCATTCCGAAGGGCTGTTTCTTGTGTGTTTTCCCTGTATCGTTTATTTACTTCCTTTTCCCAGTACTACGCCCACACCAGCATACTGAGCCGTCCACAAAACACCAAAAGATCCATCAGTCGAGTTTGTAATGAAGTGCCGTTGTTCGATCCCTCTTTATGTACCTATTGATGTTTAAGATAGACACATAACTCGTCTTCGTCATCATCTCCGTCTTCTCCCCTCTTCCGAAGCGAGAGGTGGAGAAGGCAAGATGAAAACAGGAGAAGCAGCCCCACGATGACAGACCACAACTTTCTCCACACGGTTTGAGGTACACAACTGTCGCCTGAGAGAGAGAGGGAGAGAGAGAGAGAGAATGAAAATATAGCGTGGGAAGGAGTAGAATGAAGGGGAAAAGGGAAATGAGATGGTCGGGTTTAGGTGGGATTTGACAGAGAGAGAGAGAGAGAGAGAGAGAGAGAGAGAGAGAGAGAGACCCTGCACTGTTTGGAATAAAGGGTCTTGATTTCACATCGCAAATGCAAACATTTTTACGCACATACTAGAATGATGTTTTGTGGGGGGAGTGAAAATGATGCACATTCATTTTCACACTGAACATAATTTTGGTGTGTAGGTATAATTCCTCCATCTGTTTGTTTGTTTGTGTGTGTGTGTGTGTGTGTGTGTGTGTGTGTGTGTGTGTGTGTGTGTGTGTGTGTGTGTGTGTGTGTGCGCGCTTTTGTATATGTGTGACTTTGAATATTAGCTTAGCTTTCCCATTGTAACCTAACCTAGCCTAGCATAACCCAGCCCAACCCAAACCTTACCCCTTTAAATAAGCCGTCACCCACCCAGCTGGCAACATCTTTAATTAAGGGTCTGTTAAGGTAAATGTGGAGGGCATGAGCGTAGACTTGAAGGTGATGGGAAAGGGGGGGGGGGAAAGAAGCGAGCGGTGTTGCTGGACGGGGTAGTTGACGTCATGGGTCTAATTGGCCAGTTCGTGGTGATTAGGGTAATTTATCGTGTTAGCTGATTTGACGGGGGACTTTTAGGGGGGATAGAGAAAGAGAGAGAGAGAGAGAGAGAGAGAGAGAGAGAGAGAGAGAGAGAGAATGATTAAAAAGAAAGCAAGTTGGGACGAAGAAAAAGAAAAACGTATGAGAGCATAGGACGAGGTAAAAAGCGAGAGGAAGAAACGGGAGGATGGAGAAAGAAGAGTCGGGGGAAAAAGAAAGGAATTGTGGAAAGAAGAGATGGGAATGAGAGCGAAGAACAGTAAAAAGGAAATAATGAGAGAGGTGGCATGAAAGCTGAGAGGACAAGGGTGTTTTGGACGTAATAAGAGAGAGAAAGAGAAAGGGAGAGAGAGAGAGAGAGAGTAATGAAACAGAGAGAAGGGACATGAATATAGAAATCAAGACGAGAATATTATGTGCTTTAATCTTCTCTTTCTCTCTCTCTCTCTCTCTCTCTCTCTCTCTCTCTCTCTCTCTCTATTTGCCCAGAGCGAGACCCACAGTCTAAGTGATCATAGAGAGACTCGTTTGTATCACCAGTTAATCTTATATTAATGTGATCGGGATATGGTATACTAATTGTGACCTAGCTTTACTTAATAATGGTATAATTGTGTGCTAGCTTTACTGAATAATGGTATAATCGTGAGTTAGCTTTACCTTTTAACACACGCAGGCTTCTGTGGCTCAATTTCAGTGGATTATACTCATCTGGTACTATTAGGTGAACTAAAATCTTAAAGCTGTGGTGTGTGTGTGTGTGTGTGTGTGTGTGTGTGTGAGAGAGAGAGAGAGAGAGAGCGCGCGAGAGAGAGAGAGAGAGAGAGAGAGAGAGAGAGAGAGAGAGAGAGAGGAGGAGGAGGGTAATGCAATCGTGGTGAAGATGAGAGGGGAGGGGGAGGTAACGCGGGTAGGAAGCGAGAGAGAGTGAGAGTGAGTGAGAGAGGAAGTGAGAGAGAGTGAGAGTGAGTGAGAGCGGAGATGACCCTTGTGAAGCCGGAGGTTGGGGGATAACGCACTCACACTCAAACTTGCACACACACACACACACACACACACACACACACACACACACACACACACACACACACACACACACACGAACACTCACATACCGTATCCACATGCACACAGATGCGCACACACATACATTCTGCGCATATGCGAAGTCTTCATGCGCACCTACATACATGTACACATATACATACATACATACATACATACATACATGCTTACGAGTACATGCGTACATACATACACACACACTCATGTCTGTCTATTTACCTGTGTCCGTGTGTTCATATTTAGCTTTGTGTCAGTCTGTTTATCTGCATTTTTGTATTTTTCTATCTGTCTGTCTCTCTGCCTATCTCGCTGTCTGTCCATCTGTCTGTCTATCTGTATCTGTCAGTATATATATATATATATATATATATATATTTCATGTCACACACACACACACACACACACACACACAATATATATATATATATATAATGTCATTCACACACACACACACACACACACAATCAGTCATATAAACTTTATCACTCCCAGGCAGACATGTACTGAGTCATGCATAGTCATACGAACAGAGGGATTTACTTTAATAATACTACACGCACACAGTGGTATACACACACACACACACACACACACACACACACACACACACACTGCCCCTGTAATGGTGGTCATAGAGTGCGGTGCCTAAAGATTGTAGCATGCATGGGGGGGAGTAGGATTGGGGGGGATAGAATGGGGAGGGGGTGTTGAATGGGGAGAATGGGGGAGTAGGAAGGTGGGGATAGAAAGGGGAGGGGGTACGTCGAGTTACACGGAAATGCACTAGTAAGCCTTTCTCTGTTAATGGTATTTGTAGTAGTAGTAGTAGTAGTAGTAGTAGATGTAGCATAGTAGTAAGAACAGTATCGTAGTTGCTGTAGTATAGTGGTAGCAGTATTAAACTAGTGGTGGTGGTAGTAGTAGTAGTAATAGTCGTAGTAGTCGTAGTATTGGTAGTAGTAGTAATAGTAATAATAATAATAATAATAATAATAATAATAATGGATAATGATATGATACACGTGCAAAAAAGTTAAATATTACATCTAAATTACAACACTCTGCCTGACCACCCCGGACAACAAAATTGGAAGGTTTCATTACATCACCTGCATAAAAATGGTAAATAATTGTTCCCATTTATATTTCACACTTTGCATAATTACATATATTATAGCACAGTTACATCAGATTACATAGTTACACTGATTACAGGTATTATGCACACGAAATTTGCACTGTACTATTATTTTTATTATAATTATCGTTAGTAATAATTGTAATAGTAGTAGGAGTCCATTATTGTATTTCATTATCTTTTTACTTCAACTCCTCGACATTGTGGCCTATTTTTCAGTTTTTATTTTTTCATTTATTTTTGAGCTTGGAAAATATATCTAGTGGTGGTAGTACTAATGGATATAACCACAGAATCATCTGAATGCTAAGCTCGGTGGACTGCAGGCTAGAATCACCCCCCCCCTGCCAGTCCACCATCCTCCTTTTGCGGGATAGGGAGGGGACTGAGGGACGTTTGTATAGCCAGACAGCTCCACCACCCAGTCATATCAGTGCCACCGCGTGAAGGCGTCACTGTTGTAGGCTACCTAGTGAGTGAGAAGTGAAAGAAAAAAATGTTGGAATGTTAGAGTGAGAGAGAGAGAGGAAGAGAGAGAGAGAGAGAGAGAGAGAGTGTGTGTGTGTGTGTGTGTGTGTGTGTGTGTGTGTGTGTGTGTGTGTGTGTGTGTGTGTGAGGGAAAGTGAGGGATTATGTGTGAGAGAGTGAGCATGAGAGCAGGTGAGGTACTAGGTGTGTGAGAGAGTGAGCGTCGGAGAAAGTGAGGCATTAGATGTATGAGATAATAGAGTGTGAAATTGAGAGAAGGAGAGGCATTGGATGTGTGAGACTGTGAGGGTCAGAGAAAAAGGATAACTGTGTGTGTGTGTGTGTGAGAGAGAATGTAGAGGGGTGAAAAGTGTAAGAAAGAGAATGAGAGGGGTGGAAAGTGAGAGAGTGAGAGGGATCGACTGTGGGAGAGAGTGACAGTGCGAGAGTTTGAGAGCAAGGGGGAGAGTAAGAGGGAGGAAAGTTGTGTAGCGAAGGGTGACTGTGAAACGGTGAGTGTGTGAGGGTAAGCGACTGAAAGGAATAATTAGATACGGTGCATTGGAGAGAGAGAGAGAGAGAGAGAGAGAGAGAGAGAGAGAGAGAGAGAGAGAGAGAGGTGAAAACAAAGAGAAGTATAATACAAGTAAAAAGAGACGAGGAAAAATAAAAGACATGTAACTCAGAATAGCAATAAAAATGTAAGAGCAAGAGGAAAGGGTTGTGAAATGAAGATGAAAAGACAGGAGGAAGAGGAAGAGGAGGAGGAGGATACGAGAGAGAGAGAGAGAGAGAGAGAGAGGAAAGCTGATTACAAAAACAATAAAGATACTAAAGAAGAAGAAAGAAAAGTCATAATTAACTCAAAAAGAGGAAAGAGAAGGAAGAGTAAAAGTTAGCAGAGCAAAAAATAAAGGGAGAATAAGAAATAATGGCAAAAAGAGGAAGGATAAAATAAAAATAAAAGAAGGGTAAGAAGTAAAGGGGGAACAAAAATAATGATAAAAAATAAAGGAAAGGGGAGAAGGAAGCAGACCGTCTCAATGCTAACCCGCTTAAGAACATTACTTGGCACTCTGCTTTCTTTTAAGGTGGTATTGTATTTTCATTTCCTCTTTATTTTTCCCCCTTTTCTATTTTCCTCCTCCCTTTCTTTCGTTATTTTCCTCCTTTTTCATCTCCACTTTATTTTCCTTCTCTCCTTTTCTGGTTATTTTCCTTCTCTCATTTTCTGGTTATTTTCCTTCTCTCATTTAGCGTTATTTTCCTCCCTTCCTTTTCTCGTTAATTTTCCTCCTTTATTTTCCTTTATTTTCTTATCCTTTCCTTTCTTTTGTCTTCATTCTTTCCTGTACCGATTTTTTTTTTTTTCCGCCCCCAGAAATAACAGTAAAATGGATAATACTAGAGAGAGAGAGAGAGAGAGAGAGAGAGAGAGAGAGTTATAAAAGCCGGTAAGCCGGATAAAAAACGCATCAAAGTATGAGATCAAATTCAGAAATAGCAACGTGAAAAATTGTGGAGAGAGAGAGAGAGAGAGAGAGGGAGAGGGAGGGAGGGAGAGGGGGGGGACAAGGAATTAGACAGTCTCACTACTAAACCTCTTAAGAACATAACTTTACGCTCTGCTTTCTCTCCCCTCAGGATGGCAATTTCTTTAACTCTCCGTCCTTTCATTTTACATTTTAATCCCTTTAGGTAGAGGAAGTGATATTAGCTTTTCTTGCACTTTTCATGCGATTTTTATTTTATTCAAGATAGATTTTTTTTTTGCGGTAGAGGAGCTTAGATTCCAGCCTTCTTTAACTCCACCACTACCAAAGGTTTCCCCTAAGCTGATTTTTTTTCTTTTTTTTTTTTTTTGGTAGACAGAAGAAAAGCAAAGAAACTACGGATTAAGTAAGTGATTAAACAACACGTTCTTGTAGCGATGGGGTTGATCTATGTAACATTATCAATCATCTGTTCCTTCTTACATGCGGTGAAGTCGACAGGTCTATCAGTGGTACACCTGAGAGATGTTTTCTTTTTTTTCTTTTTCTTTTTTTTTTTTTTTTAGCTGCGACGAAGCCGACAGGTCTGTCAGTGGTACACCTGGATTTTTTTTTTTCTTCCTCCAATTAAAATTTGAATATCTGCTCTTGGAGAGCTTTGAGCGATTTTTCTTTATGAAATACGAACTTGCTCAGCTGGAAATTTTTGTTTGATTTAACGTGTCAGCCGTTCCTTCAGCTGACGCAACAGCTGACTATTAGGCGATTTTCAGTTTCGGTTATAAGGGGGCATTGTAGCGATTCTCTAATGGAATAAAAGTTGCTTAGCTTGAAATTTTGAGTTGATTTGACATGTCAGTTATTGCATCGGCTGTTGCAAGGTTACGCCGCAGATCTGTGAACATAGTCTTTTCTTGTTTATACGTTCATTTGTTGTTTTTGTTGTTTTTTTTGTCTTTTTGCCATATTTCCCTGTCTGTTTACCATGCTATCCATTTTCTTCCCTTGCCTTAATTCTTTTCGCGTCGTGTCATAAGTTTCCACGATTCATTTTTATTACTTTTAATGTAATACATTCTACTCCCTCTCCCTTTTCCTACTTCCTCATCCTTCGCCCATCTTCTATCTCTTCATCGCCCCTGTCCTTTTCCATCCCTATCTCCCCCCTATCCTCGTTTTCCTCTTCCTTCCTCTTCTTATCCTTCCTCTTCATTACCATCTTTTCCTTCCACCTTCTCACCCCTCTTCCTTCCCCATCTCCTTTCCCTTCCCTTCTTTTCCCTTCCCTTCTTTTCCCAATATCGTCTTCCTTCCTCATTTCCTCTTAACTTCTCTTCCTTCCCCTCCTCCTCCCCATTCATCCTCTCCTCTTCTTCCCCTCTCCTTCCTCTTCCCCTCTCCTTCCTTTTCCCCCTATGCCTAGTACTTTCCCTCCCCTGTCTCATCTCCCCTTCCTCCTCTTCCATTTCCTTCCCCTCCTGTTCCTCCTTTCCTCTCATCTTCCTCCTCCTCCTCCTTTTCCTCCCCTTCCTCATCCTCCCCTTCTCTCCTCCCCTTCTCTCCTCCTCCTTTCTCCTTTTCCTCCCCTTCATTCCTCCTCCTTCCTCCCTTTTCTCCTCCTCCTCCTCCCTCCGCTTATCTTCCCCCTTCTCTTTGCCCCCTCTCATATCTCTCCCCTTTTTCCATCAAGCTCGGGTCATGTATACAACACTTCCCCCCCCCTCTCTCTCTCTCTCTCTCTCTCTCTCTCTTTTCCCTTCCACATTTTTCTTAAGTGTCTCTTTCCCATTAGTTTCTCTACCCTTCCCTCCCATCCTTCTGTGATGCCGTTCCTTCCTATCCCTTCCCCTTCCCCCTACTCCCTCCCCTTTACCCCCTCCCCTTTACCCCCTCCCCCTCCAAGCTTGGTTTTTCCCTCCACTGAAATATTCCTTTAATTTTTCCCCATCCCATTCTCCTTCCCCTTCCCTTTTCTCTCCCCCTGTCTCTCTCCCCCTCCCTTTCTCTCCCTACCTTTATCCTCCCCCTTCCAACCCTCCCCCCCTATTAAATCTCCCCTCCACATCCTCTTCTTTCTCTTCCTCACACTCCTTTCCTCTTACCCTTTCTTTTCACCTTTCCCTCCCATGTCATCCCTTTTATACGTCCTTCCCTTCCCCTTTCCTTCTCTTGTCCACTTCCTCCTTCCTTTCCCCTTTCCACTTCCTCCTTCCCTTCCCTTTTCCACTTCCTCCTTCCCTTCCCCTTTCCACTTCGTCCTTCCCTTCCCCTTTATACTTCCACCTTCCCTTCCCCTTTATACTTCCACCTTCCCTTCTTTCCCTTTCCACTTCCTCATTTCCTTCTTTCCACTTCCTCCTTCTCTTCCCCTTTCCACTTCCCCCTTCCCCTCTTTCCCTCTCCCCCTCCCTCCTTCCCCTCTTTCCCTCTCCCCCTCCCTCCCCCTCCAGTGAGTGAGTGTAACTGGGGTCTGGTGAGCCAAACTGTTCTGTAATCCGGCTCATTTAATTCCACACATTATATCGCCTACCCTCTTCCCCCCCCCCTCTCTTTTCCCCATCTCTCTCTCTTTACCCCCCTCTCTCTCTTTCCCCCTCCCTTCCTCCCTTTCACCCTTCTCCTCCTCCTGTCTTTTCCTCTTCATCCTCCCTGTCCCTGTCCTTCCTTCCTTCCCTCCTTCCTTCCCTTCACTTTACTTTTTCCCCTTTTCGTGTTTTTACCTTCTCTCTCTCTCTCTCTCTCTCTCTCTCTCTCTCTCTCTCTCTCTCTCTCTCTCTCTCTCTCTCTCTCTCTCTCTCTCTCTCTCTCTCTCTCTCTCTCTCCCCACCCTTTCATCCTGTCTCTTATATTTCTTCTTCATTCTTTGTCATCTCATAATTTATCCGGTCTTCTTTTTTTCTTTCTCCTCATCTTTATTTTGACTTTGTCTTTTCCCCTTCCCTAAATTTTCTCCGTCCCTTTTTCACTTTGGTTGTGTGTGTGTGTGTGTGTGTGTGTGTGTGTGTGTGTGTGTGTGTGTGTGTGTTTTCTGTGATGAACTGTATCTATCCTGTTGTTTTTGTTCTTTTTTTCAGTATCATTTTTATTTATTGTGTATCTCGTCTTCTCCTTTGACCATTGTATTTCTTTCGCCCAGGTTTTTATTCTCTCTCCCATCCTCCTCTTTTCGTCTTACTTTGTTTATCTTTCCCACTCTTTCTCGTGCCCTTAACCTCATCTTTCTGTTCCTTATTCTAACTTGTTTTTTTTTTTTTCCCTCTGTTCTTTGTGTTTAATATCGTCTTTTTTTTCGCCTATTTTCTTTCTTTGCTCTCTTCCCTCCCTCTCCATTCCTCCTTCCCATCTCTCCTTTTCCTTCTCTTCCTCCCTGTTCCCTCTCTTTCATGTCATCCAACCTTCCACCTCTCCTTTTCCTTCTTTTCTTCTCCCGTTCTATCGATCCATTTCTTTCATCTCTCTTCCTGTCTCTTTCTTTTTCCTCATCTTCCTTTTACCTCTCCATTCCACTCCAGTTTCCTCACATTTCCAACAAATTTCACACCTTTCCCTCTCGCTTCCCCAACTCTCACCTCTTCATTTTCTCCCTCTCTTTCCTTCCTCTCCTGCTTTACTCTCTCCACCTTTTCATTCGTCATCGTCCCTCCCCCCCCTCTTCACCTTTTTCCCTCCCCCACTCCCCATCTGTTCTGTCATCTCTCTTCCTCACCTCCCCAAACCTATCCTCCCTCTGTCTCCTCTCCCACCCCTTTTCTCCTGCCGCCCCATGCCTTCTCTATCTCCAGTCTCTCCTCTCTCCAAACCCTACTCTGCTCCTCTCCCCTTACCTCCCCCTCTCATCAACTCCTCTCCTGTCCGTCCTCTCTCCACCCCCTCTCTGTTTCTCTCTCCATTCTCATTCTTCCCTCGCTCCCTTCCCATTGCCCCTCTTTCCCTTCCCCTTCATCCTCCCCTTCCCCTTCCCCAGCCCTCTTCATTCTCCCCTCTTCACATACTTCTCTTATCATTTCCCCTTCCCACTCCCCTTCCCTCCCCCAGCATCATAGCCCTTCCCCATACCCCTCCTCTTCCCCCTTCATTTCCTTACCCTCCTCTCTCCAGCCCTCACCTCCTCCTCCTCCCCGCCTCTCTCCCCCAGACCCTTTTCATATACCTCCCCTCCTCCCTCTCGTCTTCACACCTCTCCCCCTCCCCTCCTCTCTTCCACACTTCCCCATCCGTTTTCCTCCCTCCACCTCTCATTCCCTCCCTCCAACTCCCCTTCCCTCCCTCCCCCTCCCCCTCCCCGCCGCAATCTGCCATATTTATGCCTGCGGTAATGGCGGTCTGTTGTAGGAAATTTCGGTCTACTTTTTTGCCGTGTATATCTAACTGTTCCTGGTGTGTGTACATGTGGGTGTGTGTACATGTGTTGGCTTTGGAATGTGCGGGTGTGTGTATATGTGTGGGCTTGGTATATGTGGGGGGGGGGGTGCCGGTACGTGTCTGGGTTTTTATGTATGAATCTGTAGCTGGGTGTATTTGAGTGGGTGTGGGTGGGAGAGTGGGTGAGTCGGTGGGTTTGAATAAGTGTGTGTGGCTTTGTTTTTGTGATTTTGTGTATCTTGACCTGTATATATGTCGCTGTTTGTGGAGTTGTGTGCAGTATACGTGTAGCGGTATCTCTTTGCATATATATATATATATATATACAGTATATGGGATTATATATATATGGGAGAGAGCGTGAAGTATATGTGTAATGTATGTAAAAATAATACATGAATTTTTGTCTGTCAATAAATATAGGTACAGGATCTAACAAAATTTCCTTGTGTTCACCCCGGGGACGTCTCTCTCTCTCTCTCTCTCTCTCTCTCTCTCTCTCTCTCTCTCTCACTTAATTCAGGTGCGATCTTTTAGTGAAAAGGTTAATCCTTTCAGCCCGAGGACCTATTTTTTTCATTCGTTATATCCAGACGATTTTATTGAGCCCTGGAGAGACTGATCGAAATGGAGGGGTTTAATTAGGCTTCATTAACCCCCCTAATTACTCGATAGCGTAATTAAGCGTAAAATAATCGTCTGGTGACAGCAAGGACTCTAAAATCATGTTATTAAGGGGGAATGGGTTAATGGGCTATATCTAAAAAAACATGTAATGGGGAATGGGTTAATGAGCTGTCTAAAAACATGTCATTATGGGGAATGGGTTAATGGGCTGTATATCGAAAAACATCATGGGGAATGGGTTAATGGGCTCTATATATAACCCCTTAGTTCAAAACCGTCTTCTGAGCTCTCTAAAATCGTCTCTAAGGAGCAAGACTAGTGTACAGAAGACGTCCCCGGGCTGAAAGGGGTAAATAAGATATATATCGAAATTTATGTAGAAAATTTTGGCAGTCGATGAAAATAAAAATAAATGCCCATAAATAAAAATAAATCGGCACACACGTCCCCTCATAAATTCCCTAACTGCACCTGGTGTATGAGAATTTATGGCGGTATATGAGAGAATGTATGGTATTTATTTCGCGGGATTTTTAAAGCATTTATTCCAAGAGAAGTGATGGCATTTAGTCCAGGGTATTGTAAGGGACATTTTTTTCACGAGAATTTATGGCATTTCTTCTCTATTATTTCCCCTACGAGAATTTATTGCATTCTTTATAATTTATTTTGTTTCCACGAGCATTTAAAGTATTTATTCCACGATGACCTAAGGTAGTTGTTTCATTTTACTTTTTTCATGATAATTGAAGTCATTTATTCTAACTATGAGAGAAGTGAATGCTTTGAGTCTAAGCATTTATGAGAATTTAAGGCATTTATTCCTAGAGTATCCGAGAATTGGAGGTATTTATTCTTGATACATGCAAGAATTAAAGGCATTGATTCTGATATATTTAGGCATTTATTATAAGTACAAACGAGAATTAGAAGCATTAGTCCAGAATAATTCAGGCATTTATTCTAAGTACATGCGAGAGTAAAGGACATTATTTCCACGATAATTTAAGCATTTTTTATAACTCCATACGGGAATTTAAGGCACTGATTCCACCACAGCAGTAGCATTTTCCTGAAGTACATACGAGAATTCACGACATTGATTCTACGTTAATTCTGGTCTTTATTATAAGTACTGTACATACGTGAATTTAAGGCATTGATTCCACCACAGTCTTGGCATTTATTCCACGATAATATAAGCATTTATTATAAGTCCTTCCGAGAATTTAAGGCAATGATCCCACGCTAATTCTGGCATTTATTCCAAGTACGTTCGAGAATTAAGCGCGTTTATTTCCGTGACGGCAAATGCTTAACTTGGCAGGAGGGCTTAACCCGGCCAAACGGTGGAGCCTGATTCAAGCCCCGCCTCGTAATGGGCTGGAAATGGGCGTAATGGGGACTGGGGTGAATGGAATTGTGTGTGTGTGTGTGTGTGAGAGAGAGAGAGAGAGAGAGAGAGAGTGTGTTAAATTACAGGAGACGGAGATTTTGAGAGAGAGAGAGAGAGAGAGAGAGAGAGAGAGTTAAATTACAGGAGACGGAGATTTTGAGAGAGAGAGAGAGAGAGAGAGAGAGAGAGAGAGAGAGAGAGAGAGAGAGAGAAACATAACCACCTGTAACCAACCAGGAATAAAATAGGAAATAAACAGGAAGACCAAAATATAAAACAGAGGACCCCCCCCTAAAAAAAAAAAAATCAAAAGAGGCCAAGAAAAATCCTGGAAGTAAAAATGATGGAGTGGAAATAAAATAAAGATAAAACTAATAAAATCGCCATTAAGGAGTATAAGCCTCCTTTACTTGGCCAGCCCTGGTTTGGGATATGCCATTATGATCCTTATATTCGCCAACGTAAAGGCCAAAATTGTGTGTATGTGTGTGTGTGTGTGTGTGTGTGTGTGTGTGTGTGAGAGAGAGAGAGAGAGGGGGGGGGAGATTTCTGCTACTTAATCTTCAGTAATAGCTTTCGTAGGAGTAGTGGTGGTGTGGTGGTGGTAGTAGTAGTAGTAGTAGTAGTAGTAGTAAAATTTTAAATAGATATTGCTGGTGTTGCAGTATTAGGGGAAGTATCTAGAACAACATTGTGTCTGCGTACCTGTATTTGTTATAATAATAATAATAATAATAATAACAACAACAACAACAACAACAGGTAAAGTACACTTTGTGAGCGCGTGACGAGCGAGCGAGTGCTGTTATGACAATAATATTTTCCTCTGGTATAAAATTATAGGTTGAATGTCCGGTATTTAATTGCTAGAATAGATGCCAAAAAACAGTGTTATGGCGGCAAGTCTTTTCAATTTGATATCGTAATTGAGGCGTTCACCAATTAGAGCCGAACACTCCCTTGGAAAACCCGAGATTCCAAGGGATTCCTACGTCTTTGTGAGTGAGTTTTTAGTTGGTAACAAAATATATTGAATCACCATCACATGCAGAAAGAGTTTCAACTCTACTTCCCATAGGAGTAAAGTTATTAGCATCTGCCTAGTGTGACGGTCGAATCGGGCCGGGCCGCTCATTTCCAAACCTGGCAGTAAACGTCGCTTGCTCGCTCGGAATAATAATAATAATAATAATAGTAATGATGATGATGATGATAACAACAGCTGTAAATAGCTGTCGGAAGAATAGCAGTAGTAGCATTAGTAGTAGATGGTGAACAACAGCAGTAGAAGCAATAGTAGTAGATGGTGAACACTGACAGTAGTGGAAATGGTAGTATATCCAGGCATTAATATTGATAGAAGTATTGGACGTTGTAATTAAGAGTCTTCTAAAATTCGGATAGTACTATTTTCTTTGGGTAATACTCGGTACCTTTTTTATATCCATCAAGGTGTGTAAAAAAAAAAGAAGCAGGAAAGTTTTATGAGTATAGGAGAATTCAGAAGACGGTAAGAGTAATAGGAGAAAATAGGAGTAATAGGAGAACCATAAGTCAGTGAGAGGAGACAGCAGAAGGCAAAGTTACGGAACCAGCAGGAGAAAATATTTAGAGAGAGAAAAGAGAGAAAAATAAAGAGAGGAATAAGGAGTAGGGTGTAAAGAAGGATAAGAGGAATCAGAAAAAGAGAGGCGCGAGAAGCGAAAAGCCTATGTCAAAGTAGTTCAGAGACAGACAGACAGACAGACAGTCAGAGACGTAGGAGCTGTGTGTCGGGATGGATCTGAGAGGGTGTCGAATTTATGCATTTGTTTTGCCTCCTAAGACGGCCTCTCCTGTGTGTGTGTGTGTGTGTGTGTGTGTGTGTGTGTGTGTGTTGTGTAGTTGTTCGTGTAAGTGGGGTTATATGTGTGGCTGGGAAGTATATATTTATGTATGCTTGTATCTGTGTGTGTGTGTGTGTGTGTGTGTGTGTGTGTGTGTGTGTGTGTGTGTGTGTGTGTGAGAGAGAGGGGGGGGAACGCAATTACACTAATCTTTGTTCCTGTCTTTGTGTTTTGTCCTTGTGTGTGTCCTTTTTACGATGTGTTTGTTTTGTGTTTGTTGTTGTTCAGCCATGTATGTGTTCTTTAACTGGTGTTTGTTATAGGGGATGGTGTTTGTAATGGTTCTCTCTCTCTCTCTCTCTCTCTCTCTCTCACGTACGCACGCACACACACACACACACACACACACACACACACACACACACACACACACACACACACACACACACACTTTCCTCCCTCCCTCCCCTCTTCCTTCCTTCCTCCCTCCCTTCTCTTTCCCTTTTTCTCTCTCTCTTCCCTTCCCCTCCTTGCCTTCCGTCTCTTCTTCCTCCGTTTCTTCTCCTTTTGCCCTGCATCCACACTTCCTGCCTTCCCCCACTTCTTGTGCCCTGCCTCAGTCTGCTCCCCTGCCTCTCTGCATATCTCTCATATTTCCTCCTTATTTGTTTGCCTGTCTTCCTACCAACCTGCATCTTTTTCTTCCTACCTGTCTACCTTCCTACCTATATTCCTGCCCACTGACCTGTCTCTTAACCATCCTCACTCTCTGCATCCTTGGCAGCTCCCCCTCCTTCCACTCACTGTCTTCCTGCCTCCCTTCTCTGCCTGTCCACCTGTCTTCCTGCCTACCTCTTTATCAGCCTGCCTGTTTATCAGCCTGCCTGCCTATCACTCTTACCTCTTACCTTCCTTCGTTACTTTCGTTCACCTTCCTTTTCGTCATGACTGCCTTCCTGCCTGCTTGCATGTCTTCCTCTTTCTTCCTCATCGTATCTCTCTCCCTGCCCATCTCTCATACATCCTCCTCAGGGTTGGAAAGGTCGCCTTCTCGCGGTGGCGCCGATATTACTAGGCGACTCCGCTGCCCATCTATACAAACATCCCTCAACTCCCTATCCCCCGAAGGGAAGATGATAGATTGCAGAAGAAGAGCAGTTTCCCCCCTATTGTCCACCGAGTTCACGTTCAGATGAGCCCGCACAAAAACAACAATAATTTCCTCCTTCCATTTTTTTCCTTTTTTCCATTCCCTCCTTTTCTTCTTTTCCTCTGTGCCTATCGATATATACCTTTCCCTCCTTCACCCCTTCCCCATCTGAGACCTTCCTCTGATTTCCTTCCTTATTTCCTCCATGCCTACTTCAGGTCGTCCTTCCCTCACTGTTTGTCTTGATCACTGCCTCCCTTACTTCCTCTCTCTCTCTCTCTCTCTCTCTGCTTTCCTCTCCTTTTCTCACTATATCCTTTCCTCCCCTCCTTTCTTCCTTCCTCCCTCCCCCCGTCTTTCCCTCCATCCGTCTTCCTTACTTCCTCCGCCCGTCCTATCCCCTACTCTTAACTTACCTTCTTATACCTTCCATTTCCCCCCCTTTTTTTTCCTTCTGTTCTTCATGGTACCTTCCTTCCTTCCTTTCATATTTCCTTCCTTTCGTCTTCCTTCTTTCTGTTTTAACTTTTCCTTCATTACTTGTATTTTTTCATTCCTTCATAACCAAACCCACCCACCCACCATCCTACCTACTTACCTACCTACCTACCTACCTACCTACTTACCTACCTACTTACCTACCTACCTACCTACCTACCTACCTACCTACCTACTTTCCTTCGTTCCATCCTTTCCAGTTTTCCCCCCCCTTTCTTCTTTCTTTCCTTCCTTTCCTCTTTCCTTCCTTCCTTCCTTTCTTGCTTACAGTCTTCCACCCCACCTTCCTCTCTCCTTCCTCGCTCTCCTCCTTTCCACTCTCCCATGCTGTTCGTCTCAATCACTGCTTTCCTCACTTCCTGAGTTCTGCCTCCTTCCCGCATTTCCTTCTTCCCTGTCTTCTCTTCGTCTGTTTTCCTCTCCTGTCTTCATTTTCTCGTCTTACCCTCTCTTGTTTCTTCCTTCCTCCCTCCCTCCCCTTCCGTCCTTCCTTCTTTCCTTCCTTCCTTCCTTCATTTAAAAATTATCTTCCCCTTTATTTTTGTATGTATTTTTTCACGACCTCATTTTCATTCTTCCTTCTTAATGCTGTTCTTCGTCCCTTCCTGCTTTCCTCTCTCCCTCTCCATCCTCTTATTCCTTCTTCATACCCTCTCTCCTATCCACACAGGTTGTCTCTGTTGCTGCCTCCCTCCCTTCCCTTCCCTCCTTCTTTCTTTCCTTCCTTCCTTTATCCATTCCTCCTTTCCTTCTTGTCGTCTTTCCTTTGTCCTCCCTTCATTCCCCCTAGTTTTGTTTGCATCCCCATTCCCATCTCCATTCTTTCTTTTTCTTTCTCTCTCCTTCTCGCCACCTCCCTTCTTTCTTTTGTTCATTCATTCTTGCCGTTTTTTCACTTCGTTTCTTGTCTTTCATTTATTCATTCATTTTCATTCTTTTCTGATTTGTTTATATATGCCAGTTTTTTCAACTAATTCTTCCCCTCCTTCTCCATACTTCCTTCCTTCACTCCTCCCCTCCCTCTTTCCCCCTTCCTTCCCTCCCTCCCCCCCTTTTTCCTTCACATTTTCTTCTCTCTTTCATTTCTGCCCCTTCCCTCTCACTTTTTCCCTTCTTTCTCTTGTTCCTGTTATTTTCTATCTCTTCTGACCCTCCCTCCTCTTACACCTCCCCTTCCTCCCTCCTTCCCTCCCTCCCCTCCCTCCTTCCCTCCCTCCTCCCTCCTTAACTTTCCGTCTCTCCCCCTCATTTCTCCCTCCTCTCAACTTCTGATTAAATCCACCATACTTACCTGCCTTTTTACCTTACTGCCCCCCCCCCTCTCTCTCTCTCTCTCAGCCTTCAGTTCTTTTATATTCCCCATTTCCATTTCTTCATTCCTTGTCTCATTTCCTGCCATCTTTCTCCCTCTCTCCCTTCACTTTCCACATTCCCTTCCTCCCTCCCTCCGTCATTCATTCACTTATTAATCCACTTTTTCTTTCCTTCCTTCCACACTCGCCGCTTCTTGCCCTCCCCCATTCCTCTTCTGTCTCCCTCCTTCCATTCCTCCTTCCCTCATTCCTTGCCGCGTCCTACAAAGCCTACTTTCTTCTCCTTCCTTTTCTCCTTCCTGTCCTCCTTCCTTCCTTTTCTTCTCTCCATCCCTCCTTGCTTCCCTCCATTCATCCTTCCTTCCATTTTTCTTCTCATCATTCCTCTTTCCATCCGTTCTTCTCTTCATCCCTCCTTCCATCCTTTCATCTCTTCATCTTTCCTTCCTTCCTACCCCCATCTCTCCATCCTTACCGTATTTCCCTCCATCCATCCCTCTTTCCCTCCAGTCCTGCTTCCCTCATTTTCTCTCAGTTCCTCAAAAGCCTCCTTTCCTCTTTTTTTCCCCCCTTTATCCCGTCTTTCCTTCTTCATTTCTTCCCTTCCTCCTTCCTTGCTTCCCATCCTCCTTCCTTTCTTTTTTCCCACCCTCTTTCCATCCTCCTTCACTCCTTTCCTTCTCCTTCGCACCATTCCTCCCCCTTCCCTCACTTCTTCCTCCATCCCTGCCTCCTCCCCTCCATTCCTCTTCCTCCTCACTTCCTGTCACCTCCTGCAAGTCCTTCTTCCCTCCTCCTCCACACTTTTAAGAGAGGACCCTTGTAACTTCTTTTCATTAAGTGGCTGGCTCACCTAACTTTCACAGCCAGATAAGCACTGCCGGGTCGTCGCTGGGAAGGTCGCGAGGGGTCAAGGAAGTAGGTTGGGGGGTCACAGGAGAGAGTTAGATAAAGTTGAGACGAGTAAAGAGGAGAGTTTAAGTTATGTCTGTGTTAAATTAGGCATGATTAAGTTTAGTTTGGTTAGATTTAGGTAGATTAAAGAGGTCACAAAAGAGAGCTTGGGGTCACAGGCGAGAGCAAGAGGTCGTGCGAGGTCAACAGTTTGGCATCGGAGTAGGGGTCATTTTTATAGTCGCTTAGAATTCGTAACGCCTCTTCTTTTACTATTTACTCTGCATAATATGTTGCCAATAACGTCTTATATGTTATTCATGCAGATTATGTCGATATTACAACGAAATAAATAACATACAAGAGAATGTTAAGTGTTATATAAAAAAAAAAAAGAAGAAGAGCAGGAGGAGGACGAGGGAGAAGAAGACGAGGAGGAGGAGGAAGAGGAAAAAGAGAAAGAGTAAGAGGGGAAGAGGAAGAAGGGTTTAAAGAGGTCAGGTGTAATGCCGTGTCCAGGTACTCTGCTTGAGATTTAAATATGTTGTACGGTACTGGTATATACGGTATGGCTACCTGTATTGCAACATCAGAGGAGTAAGACAGCAGTAGGTGCTTAGGCTACTTTTGCTGCCTTGTACTTGGAGAAAACTTTTACAATCCATCATTCTGCCAGTCTTGCCCGTCCTAGAATACCCATCTTTGCAGGGTGTACTCCCTCTAATATATTCCACCACACTCCAACACCCGACCTTCCAGCACGCATCTGTTCGCCCAGTCCATCTTGTCCTGCAGCTTCTTACATTAAATCCTGCTTTACTTATGGAGATTTTAGCAATGGGACATAATATGATCCACACCCATGCCTCCCCTGGCGGACCACATACCTCTGCCTCCATGCCTACACCTTACCCTGCTATCACTGACCACCCTGCTGTCTCATACCCTGCCCTTCTCACCCACCTAACCTAACCCACACCCTTGCCACACTACATACCTCTGCCCACATACCCACCCCTGGCACCACCCGTCACCCTGCTCTCTCATACCCTACCGAGCCCTTCCCTGTTTTCTGTCAGGCGCCCTTGTAACCTGATCCCCATCCTTGCCACACTCAGTACCAATACCCTCACACCTATTCACCCAACACCCTGCCGTCTCATACCCTGCTCTGCCTGATGTGTACCCACCTAACTCCCAACTCCTTGCATGTCGGTTAGCGATATCCGTACGCCAGTGCGAGAAATGGAGTGTTTAAAGCTCTTCATTCGCCTCATTGTAGTTACCATTTCAACATGCATGGAGTACCAGGAAGTAATCAAACCCATTCCCGGACATGGACACGTTCCCTAATTTATTCAGTTTTTAGCCTTATACAATGGTAAAGAAAATAATGACGGTGAGAAGCCATGCAAGAGTAAAGCCGAGAATCTGGGAGGTCTGAATGCTTATTAAATGAGGGTTGGAACCATTTTCGCTGAGCACTCTGATCTTGGTTCCCGTTTCAGCTGTTTTTTTCTTTCTCCATTTTTTTTTTTTTTTGCAACCCCGTTTATTTAATTGGGAGTGTGGTTATAAAAATGATGATGATGATGATGATGATGATGACTGTGGTAATAATGAAACACGATATGATTTTTATAATGATGGTGATAATCATGCCCCAAAAAAAAAAAATCCCCAAGATCCGTTTCCCGCTCATCGCATAATTAGTATTCATTTTCTCCATTTCCTTTGTTGTCATTCCATTATTTATAACTAATAGAGGTAAATAATGACAGAGATAAATAATAACCATAAATATCCCACGATCCCCTCATATTACAGGGTACAGTAACAATTAGAGTGGTACAACGTCGCTAATTTTAGTGTGACACGCGTCTTTTGTTTTGCCTTGTAATGAAGAAAATTGCTCTCTCTCTCTCTCTCTCTCTCTCTCTCTCTCTCTCTCTCTCTCTCTCTCTCTCTCTCTTTCTGATGGTGGTGTTTGGGTGATGTTTATGGTTTGTTGGGTCGCTGATCTGGTCTGGATTTTGTGTATTTAATTGTGTGTGTGTGTTTGTGTGTTTTTTTTTAACATAAATTATGTGAGTGTGTGGGAGATTAAATGTGTGTGTGTGTGTGTGTGTGTGTGTGTGTGTGTGTGTGTGTGTGTGTGTGTGTGTGTGTGTGTGTGTGTGAACTTTTGATGTCCATGGATGTGTGTAATTGTAAAAATGATCTCCATTAATGGTTCTGTATAAACGTTTGTATGTATGAATGTATAAGTGAATTTGTTGGTGTACAGACATGTATGGGTGTGTATGTATGTATGTTTATCTTTGTACGAACATATTATCCTCATCACTTACACCTGTCAAATAATTTACCTGAGCCATTAATCACCTATGGAATTTATTAAGGGAGTTATTATCAGCCTGTCCCTCATTATTGGTCTCATTAGGTTATTAAACACCCTATAATCTCCTTTTCGGCCTCTTCTAATTAGGGTAGATTATACCTGTGTTATATGGTAGGTAAAAATTGTGACTGGATTTCTTGCGGTCTGTTTGTGTTTTAATAAATGGTTTAAAGGATTATTTGTCTATATTCTCTCTCTCTCTCTCTCTCTCTCTCTCTCTCTCTCTCTCTCTCTCTCTCTCTCTCTCAAGGAAACTATATCTGATAATTGCCCAGTATGTAGGGGAATATCAAGTGACATATATATATATATATAGAAACTAATCCCTAGAGAATAAGATAATTATTATAAACGCACAAAAACAAGAATCATAACAATACCATTATATATATTGTCATCAGTAGCAAAAAATTACTATACAGTAATAGTATTCATTATAAAACAATTCTGTGTTGCTTTCTTAAACCTGGATAATAATAATAATAATAATAATAATAATAATAATAACAATAATAATAATAATAATGACGATGATGATGATGATGATGGTGATGATATTGATGGTGATAATTTTGATGACGATAAAGATGAATATGATTAAGATGGTAAAGATGATGATGATGAAGATGATGGTGATAATTTTGATGATGATAAAGATGAATATGATTAAGATGGTAAAGATGATGATGATGATAATAATGATGATGAATACCACCATCACCTTGACAATTATGATAGTTTTGATGACAATAGCAATGTTAACAGTAGCAACATAGATAAAAGTAATGCTGATGATAGTACGGATGCTAATAATAATGGTGATGAGAATAATCCTAACGATAATAGTAGGAGTTATAATGCTAATGATTGTAATAAAAATCTTCACAGTACCAGAAAAAAGAAAAAGAATGTGTAATTTTCTCACCACCACCACTATCACCACCACCATTATCACCACCACCAATCTCACCACTCTTAGCCACTCAACGCTATTTGGCCATTATCATCCTTACTGCGGCAGTAGATAAGGCTGTTAATCACCTAGCCTCCTCCTTCACCCCTTTTGATGCTGGGAGGGGAGGGGGAGGAAAGATTTGAAGGAGAAAAAGGGGGAAAGCAGGAGGAGAGGAGGTTGTTGAGGAAAGGAGTAAGGGAAAGGAAGAGGCTTAGAAGGAATGGGAAGATGGAAGAGAGAGAGAGAGAGAGAGAGAGAGAGAGAGAGATTTGAAGAAGCCAGGACGAAATCTTTCTCGCAATTGATTTAAACGACCATTAATTTGTGATGACGAACCACACTCAGTTTATTAGAGAGAGAGAGAGAGAGAGAGAGAGAGAGTCAAGTAAATGGATAATAGAGTGAGAAAGATGAAAGCATACTGACGAGATGAGAAATAAACGTTGGATTTTTACCTTCATATTGCTAATGCCAGACGATTTTATTTTAATTAAGAGAGGCCTGGTAATGAGGGGCTTAATTGCCAACATATTTACTCCTTTAATATCCTGTTTGATTTTAATTATGTTAATGGTACACTATTTTATTTAACCTTATTGCGACCGTACACGTAGAGAAAAACTTTACTCATCTTTTACACTCAGTCTCCTTTTTAGGTAGAAATGTGAGCCAGGTTAATGATGATGATGATGAGGAGGAGGAGGAGGAAGAGGAGGAGGAGGAGGAGGAGGACAGGTAGAGAAGGATTATGATGCTGACGATGATGATGATGATGATGATGATGATGATGATGATAATGCTGAAATGATATATATACAGGAAGAGACTGGCTGGTGTAGAATAAGAGGCGTATTTTTAATCTACGTAAATTACCCGGAACTCTACCGTAACCTTGAAAATAAAAACTCCCAGTATACAACGCAAAAGTTCTGACAATTTCTTTCCATCATCATAAATTCCCTCTCTCTTCCATCCCTCTCCTCTTCCTCCCTTCCCCTTTCCCTTCACCTTCCCATCTCCCCTCCCCTCCCCTCGCTTCGCCTTTCCCCTCGTTCCTTTTCCCCCTTTCTCCAGTCCTCTTTCTCCCTGTCTTCTTCCCCCTCTCCTCTTCCCCTCATTTTACCCCTCCTCCATTCGCTTCACCTTTCCATCTTCCCTTTCTCCTTAACTCACCTTTCTCTTTCTTTCCCCTCTTCCTCTTTCCCCTTTTTTCTCTTCCCCTGCCTTTTTCCCCTTCCTTTTCATCGCATCCTCCCCCTCCCCCATCTTTCATTTCCCTTTCCCCTCCCCTTATCTCACCATTCCCCCATTCCCCTTTCTTCCTTTTCCCTTTCCTTTCTCCTTATCTCTTTTCGTCTTTCTCCCTGCCTTCCTTCCCTCTGTCTCTCTCCCATTTCTCCATTTTCTTTTCTCTCTTTCTCCTTCCGCGGCACCCTTCTCCCACTCTTCTCTTCCCCTCACCGTAACCCCTTTCCCATTTATACCCCATCTACTTCCTCTCTTCTTCCCCCCTCCCCTCTGTCTTCGTTCTTCTCCAAAATCTCTTTGCCTCCATCTTATTTTGTCCCGTCTCCCTTTTCCCTTGCCTTGCTCCTTGTCTCCCTCCCCTTCTATCCCTGTTCTTCCCTTCCTCCTCTCCCTTTTCCTCCATTCCTCCTTTCCTCTTTCCTCCCTTCCTCCTGTCCCCTTTCTCCCTGTCTCCTTCCTCCCGTCTTCCCTCTCTTCCATACCGTCCCTCTTTCTCCCATTCCGCTTCTCCTCCTCCTCCCTTTCTCCTTTGCCGCCTCTTGTCTCCCTTTCTCAATATCCCTGGACCCTTTCCCCCCTTCCCTTCTCTTCCCACGCCCTACTCCTTCGCTCCCTCTCCTCACCTCACCTTCCCCCTCCTCTCTGTTACCCTCTTTGTTCATTCTCCTACTTCATTTCCTCCTCCTTCCTCTTATCTCTTCATTTTTCCCTTTCCTCGCTACTCCCCTCCTTCCATTCCTTCTCTCTCTCCCCCTTCCGCCCTTTTACATCCTCCACAGTCTTTCTCTTACGCCTCTCTCCCTCTCTCTCACCCACTTCCTCCCTCCCATTCCCCTTTCGCCCCTTCCTTCTCGTTTTCTTTCTCTTCCCCAACTCCTTTCCCCCCATCCAGTCCTTTCCTTCGTCTTCATTTCTTCTACCTCTCTTTCCGTTTTTCTTTCCATCTCTTCTTACTTTCCTCCGCCCTTCCATCTCTCATCCGCCCCTCTTATCCTTCCCCTTTTCCTCCATTCCTCCATCACTCCCTCCCCTTCCCTCCTTCCCGTGCCCCTTCCTTCCTGTACTGTGTGTGTGTGTGTTGCATCCTGTTCGTGCAATGGACCGGAAGTTGCACAGGGCCAGAAGTTGGATTACCCTGCCGTCCAGCACACACCACACCACACCACGCCACGCCACGCAGCACCACAGTACTCCACATACCACATCATACCACACCACACCACACCACACCACACCCCAGTATACCGTACTTTACCATAACCCACTGCACCGTACCATTCCACACCACCTCTCATTCTACGGGGGACTGTGGGGAGAGCTGGAGGGTGGGGAGAGGGGGAGAGGGGAGGTAAGAATATCAAATGGGGATGTTGCTAGACTCCTTTAGTGGTGGTTCGTGTGGGGGGATGGGGAGAATGGTAGTATGGCTAGGGATGGTTATGGTAGTATGGTAGTAGGGATGAGGTTGTAGGGGGGATGGGGTGGCTGGAGTAGGTATGGTTGTGGGAGTAGTGAGGGAAGTCAAGCTGGTCATCATCACCCCTACTTCTTTCTCCCCTCACCCCAAGTCAACGTCTCTTCCCATCGCTTTTCCATTCCTCCCCACCCCATTCACATCTGACCCTTTCCCCTCCTCACCATGTCATCAATTTCCCCCCCTCCCCTCATTTTTCCTTTCACATTTCAGTCAGTTTCCCCCTTTTTTCCCCTTACCCAATGCCGCAATACATCAAACCTCCTTTTTTCTTGCCTTTCTTCCTCCTCCCCAGGCAGAACCCCCCCTCCTATATCCACCCCCTTATTAAGGACAACGAAGTACACACACACACACACACACACACACACACACACACACACACACACACACACACACACACACACACACACACACACACACACACACACACACACACACACACACACACACACACACACACACACCAATCAATTCAGTCGATGAGAGGATATTAACACAATGGTTTACCTTAGTGCCCCCCTATACGTAACATGTACACACGCTTACCGTACCATACTTACATACAGCCATACACGCACATGGGTATAAGCCTACACCTCCACGTACACACACGCACGTACATCACAGTGGTCGTGTCCACCTCCATAATATGTACACATGTTCTGGTACACACCCTCTGTTACATAGCCATTCTCTCTCTCTCTCTCTCTCTCTCTCTCTCTCTCTCTCTCTCTCTCTCTCACCCTGGCTTATATTTGCCTATGCATGTGTTTGTTCCTGTTTTTATTTGTCTTGTTAGTGTGTTTTTTTATCCAGTATACTTTTCTTAACCCTTTCACAACGATGACTTCTTCAGTATTTCATTCTTGCTAATGGCGAATGATTTTTTTTTTGTACTATTGTTTCGTTGTGTTTCCCTGTACATGTATTTTGTATGTATGTATATATGTATCTGTCTATCTTTCTGTCAGTCTGTTTATCTGTCTGTCTATCTGTCTGTCTGTCTGTCTGTCTGTCTATTTATCTATCTGTCTATCTATACTATTTTTCTCTTTGTTCATCCCTGTTCGTTTTTGTGGATTTGGTGTTTTTCCTGCAAGTTGTTAGTGTTTGTTCATTGTGTTTGTGTATTTGGTTTCCGGTGTTTGGGTGCTTGTAGGTTGTGTGTGTGTGTGGGGGGGGGGTTTCTTGTGCTGTTTGTTCATGTTTGGGTATTTGTGTGTTTATTTGCTGATGTGTCAATGTTTGTGTATGTATGTTTGTGATTATATTGTTGCTGGTTCCTGTTTAGGTGTATGTGTGCTTGTTGTAGTAGTAGTAGTAGTTGTTGTTGTAGTAGTAGTAGTAGTAGTAGTAGTTGTTGTTGTTGTTGTTGTTGTTGTTGTTGTTGTTGTTGTTGCTTCTTATTTAAATGTTTGTGTATTTTTGAAGAAGGATGTGTTGTGTGTTTCTGTTTGTGTCTGTGTGTTGGGTGTGTTTGTTGCAGGGTGTTTATTTGTTGGTGTTTTTGTTGTGGGGTTTTTGTGCGATATCCCCAACCGACCAGAGAGGCACACTTTATTGGCGATTTGCATTAAGTGGCCAAATTTACGGGTTTGGAGAGAGAGAGAGAGAGGAAGGGGGGTTTTGTGTGTGTGTGTGTGTGTGTGTGTGTGTGTGTGTGTGTGTGTGTGTGTGTGTGTGTGTGTGTGATAAGTTAGACGAGAGAGAGAGAGAGGATAGTGGGGAGGGGGAGGATAGTGGGGTGTTTGTGAGTTATGGGGAGACGATAATTGGGCAGTATGTGCTCTTGGTAGTAGGGTGAATTATGAGGGGATGGGTGGGGGCTAGTGGGTGGTGAGGGGGGGTGTGGGGGTGGTGTGGGGAATTTGGAGCTACTGAGGGTGGTGAGGGAGTGCTATACCCTGTCTACTTTAATTTAGCCTAAAGTTACTATCACGTCAACTTGCATGATGACTTGTAAGTAGACATTAACGCTAAAACATGATAGTCACGAAGAAGTGGTGCGTCAGGGATATAAAGCAGTGGCATTATGTCATTCCCCCTTTGAGCACTAGCAAGAACAGCAACCTTATATTATGGTACTAGTCACGAAGAAGTGCACTGGAAAGGATGTAGAGCCTTAATAGTGTCTTATTTCGCCATTCGCTCGTTGTAAGAGATTACCAATAGAATGTGGTGCTGATCACGAGGAAGTGCTGGTATCGTCTTATTCTGCCATTGAGCCACGGGAAAAATGCCGCAAAATGAAAATCTGAGTTAAGAATGACGAACTTTAATGAGGTAGGCTGTTGTTTGTCCGGTGCCTATAGTTTGTTCACAGTAACTTGGCGTGGATTTTTATTTCCATTTTACTGCTTATTTTCTGTAGTTTAATGGTAGGGTAGATGCGACAATGCTGTGGCTCAATATCCTGCCCATAGCACTTCTTCCTGACGTGCACCATATTTTAGTGATACTCTCTTGTTATACCTGAGCATTCATGATGGAAAGGTGATATTTTTTACGCCTATTTGAAAGATGTAGAAATTCTTAGTTAAAATTGATATGAGATAGTATTGCTAGGATTGATCTTACAAGTACTGTGAAGAGTCGCCGGAAATGATTATGCTAAATATAAATGTACGGAAAGTAACTGAGTAACACTAATAGGAGTAACAGTAAATTAATGAGAAAGGCAGCTAGGATGGGTTAATACTTAGAATGAGAACAAGTAATGTATATATATTAAAAAATGTTAGTTGGCTAGATGTTCTTATAAAAATACCGTTACACTCATCATCATCATCATCATCATCATCATCATCATCATCATCATCATCATCATCATCATCATCATCATCAAGTTTAAGTCAATCCAGTACAGGACGAAAAATTTATTGTAACTAATCATCATCTTTCGTCTGATATTGTACCCAAGAGATGTGTTATTTCTCAACGCAGTATCTGCTATTTGTGCTCAGAGGTGTGTCTTGTGAACGAAAAGCGTGAAGTTACCTGTAGAACTCTTAGCCAGGTGAGAGGAGAGAGTCGTGGGGTTTGAGCATACCTGTGTGATTAGGACCCACAGGTGCTTGGACTCCGACTGTGGATGGAGGTAGATAGATAGGTAGGTAGGTAGGTAGACTGATAAATAGGTAGACTGGTATATTGATTGATAGAGATGGACGGCTAGATAAGGTGTAGAAGGTTGAAATCTGTCTACCATAATCTACAGTGTATTCATTTATTCTTTTCATCAGTGGTTTTATTCAGCTTAGGAGAGACGTTTCGAACCGGAGGAGGTAGGGTTAGTCTTTATTAACTGCCTTACTACGAGAACTCTTTCCTAAAATGAGTAAAATTATCCGATACCTGGAAAAATAAACCGTAAATAAAGTCACCGTATGTAAGGAGGTTTTGCAAATCATATCGACCTAAATCACTATTCACATTGCATACTCGAAATCCTTCCTGTGACCTCCTTAAGTGTCGCACCCATTGGCAAGGCAGGACCGCCACTCACACTGGTGCCCTGAGACCACTAGACCACCAGGCGTCTGTAATAAATTCTAGTCTTCTTCACAGTCACAACTCACAAGCGTCTTCTGAGTAAATAACAGTTCTGGATGAGATAAGCTTGTATTCAGTATGGACGGTGGGTATCATAGCCGAAGTAGTGACATGTAAGAGGACTGCATTTTAGAGTCCAGAGTCAGAATTATGAGAAAAAAACTATGAATGCTTTACATAAAAAAATATGTATATATGTTCACTAGTTGTCATTTTTTTCGTCGGCTTCCAGTAGAAGAGTTCAGAGTGAAAAATAAGCAAAAAACTGACTACGTAAAAATATAATATTTACTATTTCTCGTCTTTTTTTTTTTTTTAATCACCTTTCAGTGTATCAGTCCAGAGTCAGAAATGTAGGAAAAATAGACAGCTTTAAAAAAAAAATGTTATACTATTTTTCGTCATCCTTTTCATCGGCTTTCATGCATCATCGAGCTGATCTCAAAATTCCTCTCAGAGTACGTCTACAAGGAGTTCTCAGCGATCCTTTTCAATATAACTTCATTGAGAGCTTAGATACCATTTTCTCAAGATTATTCAAGCGATGTATAGAGACGGGTTCAGGTTTTTTTTAATCGATGTTTTAAACCTGTGTGATGTTACGCTTGTTTTTCCATAAGCCGTCCAGCCGACTGATATTTTGTCTTGATTTCTTTGGCATAAAATTTAGGTATATAAACTGGGATTATTAATATGAATACAGAGCAGTATTGTGGATTTCTAGGATATTTTTTGAATAGACGTCAGAGATTGTTATATTTCTCTCTCTCTCTCTCTCTCTCTCTCTCTCTCTCTCTCTCTCTCTCTCTCTCTCTCTCTCCCCTACAGACACATTGAGACAGATAGACTATATAGGCAGAGTAAAGATTTTCTGTGAGAGTAATTTTCACAACCCTAAAAGTTTACGATAATGAAGAAGCAATTAGGAGGCTAATGAGAGGGACTTCCACGCTTGATGAGAGATAATTAGGCAAAAAATGATGGCTTGAAAATTTTGAGGGAGTTTGGAGTATGTGAAGGAGCGTGGCGGAGTTAGATGGATGTGTCTGGGGAGAGAGGTAGGCTGTTGGTTAGATTTATTGGTTGATGGGTTGATTGATGGATGGATGGATGGATGAATAAATAAGTAGACGTCGATAAGTGCAGATAGATGCATGAATGGATGGATGGATGAATAGATAGATAGATAGACAGATTGATGACTGGGATATTTACAACTCACATACTGTAGCCTCTCCAATCACCTTTTACCTTATACAGACTCACGACCATAGCGTCCTTCCATCATCATCATCACCGTCATCATCACTATACCACCACCACCACCACCACCACCACCACCACCACCAGGCACTCTTACATCCAAACTAGCCCACGTAACTTACATATCCAGTCTCGGGCTACCTCTCCCCCACACTAACATTTCTCACATTCATCCCTGCAGTCTTTCCAGTCCTGAATATTTCACTGCTTGAACACACCACGCCCCACCTCAACCTCTCTTTCCACTTTCACTGTTCTTCTCTGGTCCCTTTTGTTCACAGCGTTCTCTTCTCATAACACATTCAGCAGTTGGTTACGTTCTTTAGTGTGCTTATTTTTATTTTTAATAGTAAAACTGGTAGCAAAGGATTTTATTAAGCGCTGGGGATATCTCTCGTGGGAGGGGTGTGCAAATCTCTCTCTCTCTCTCTCTCTCTCTCTCTCTCTCTCTCTCTCTCTCTCTCTCTCTCTCTCTCTCTCTCTCTCTCCAGGAAGGGAAGGAACGAACCGGGTAGGTATTGGATTTTGGTTTCTTCCCGCTAAATAAACAAAGGAGCGAAAGGGGAGATGGATTAATAAAGACAAGGGAGAAAGAGTAATAAAGACAAGGGAGAAAGAGTAATAAAGGAGAAAGAATAATATAAATAAGGGAGAAAAGAATAAAGACAAGGGAGAAAGACTAATCAAGACAAGGGAGAAAGACTGATAAAGACAAGGGAGGAAGTAATATTAATAAGTTCAAGGAAGAAAGATGAATTATGTGAAGAGATAAACATTAATAAAGACAAGGGAGAAAGATTTTTAATACTGACCAAAGTAAACCATGTTCCCGCCAGTCCTGTATGTGAAACTTGGATGGCTTGCACCGTGGAGTTGTGTGTGTGTGTGTGTGTGTGTGTGTGTGTGTGTGTGTGTGTGTGTGTGAGAGAGAGAGAGAGAGAGAGAGAGAGAGAGGGAGACAGAAAGCCTGTCGGCAACAAGGAAGGTCTAACTTCAGGTGAACTTCCTTCCGTCCCAGGGTGATCGTTCCAGTGGGAGAGGGGGAGGGGAGGGAAGGGGGGGGAGGGAAAGGAAAGATGGGGATGGGGGAAAGGGGAAGGGGAGGAGGAAAGAGGGAGAGAAAGGGCGACGGAGTAAAGGAAGGAAGGGAGAGTATGGAAGAGAGGAGTGAGATGAAGAGAAGTTGTATGGGAGGAGAGGGAGAGAGGGAGACTTAATAATGAGGACAGACGGAGGGATGAGAGAAGCAGGAAGAAGAAGAATAGGGAAAAGAAGGGAAGTTATGTAGGAGAGAGAGAGAGAGAGAGAGAGAGAGGGAGAGAGAGAGTTATGGCACGGTTGGGGAAGAGGCATGGAAGTTGGGTATAGTGCTGAGGTTGGAAGAGTAAGAGAGAGAGAGAGAGAGAGAGAGAGAGAGAGAGAGAGAGAGAGAGAGAGAGGAAGAAGAAGAAGAAGAAGAGGGACAGATGGGAGAAGAGGAAAAAAAGAAAGGAACAAGAGGAAGAGAGGAACGGAATATTGAAATGAAATAAAATCGAGGAGAAGAAGAAAGGAAATAAAGAAGTAGAAAAGGATGGTGGAGAGAAGTTTGAAAGCTTTTTGTGAATCTGATAGAGCGTAAGGGAAATCTGATGGCGAGATAAATGTATAAACAAACATTCTAACAGACAGATTAATTCTCTGAGCGCTGTTATTTCTCTCGATAAAGCTACATTGTCTTTCTATCCCACATTTAATTCTTAGGTGTAGCAAGGAATGGGTTTCGCTTGATAGTTTTCATCAAAGGTTTGACTATTACAGATTCTGAGTAGTGAAAGTCTTAACATAAATGAAATAGCCATAGAGTTAGCTTAAATAAAATACCAAAATTCACCAGTCGCAGCAGATGGGTTAAGATCAGTACACTTTGTAAATATGAACCCTCTGCGTAATGATCTCTCTCCATCTCGCCCATTCCATTATTTATTTCGCTAAGCTTCACACTCCTCTACCACCTGATTTCCTCTCTGTTCGTCTTTTATCTCGACTAGCCTTGTTTCACTCTCATAATTCTAGTTTTTATCGTGTCTCCATTTTCTCTTTCGGTCCAATATTTACTGACTTTTTCCCTCCTCATCTTTCCTCCATATTGGCCATTCCTCTTGTCTCAGTTCACTACTTCCACATTTCTTGTCTGTCCATCTTTTACCACAACATCCGTACTCTTTCACCTGCCTGTGCCCTGCGTGAGGTGAGGGCAAAGTCCACTAGATGTAAATCCTCAGGCAGACGCGGGAATCCCCTGCTTGACGAACGCGGGAGCCCAAAGGTAAACAAACCCGAAAGGAGAATCCGGCATGGAGCGACTTCGACTCTTCGCACATTTTCAATCACATTTGTCATTCTTAATCCAGGAATCAAATAATACCTTAACTTCATACTGATTTTGATTCTGAATGACTGTAGGTAAGTGTTAGAAATCAAATCATACGTAGTGAAAGATTCGTACTGAACCGAATCACACCCTTGCCGACTTCTTCCTACCCGATTTTTTTCCCCGCCACCCGCAGATCTTCCTCTAAACCTCCAATATGTTTCCTGCGACACCTCATTTCTCCTCCGCCTCTCCTCCCTCCCCTCCTTCCTCCCCCTTCCTCCCCCCCTCCTCCCCCTTCCTCCCCCCTCCTCCCCCCTCCTCCCCCTTCCTCCCCCCTCCTCCCCCTCTTCCTCCCCCCTCCTCCCCCTTCCTCCCCCTCTTCCTCCTCTCCACCCCCGTTTACCTAAGGGGGATTTGGGGGATGGGTGGGGGGAGAAAAGGGAGAACGAGGAAGTAGGTGGGGAGGGGCGGGGAGGGAAGAATGCAGGGAGGGAACAAAGACAAGTGAGGAGAGATGTATTAGATGATTGAGAGAGGGTAGGGAAGACAAAAAAAGGTAGGTAGGGGGTGGGTGGGAGAGTAGGAGGAGGGGAGAGGAAGGGAGAAGGAGAGGTTAGGTGCAGGGGTGGGTGGGAAGGTAGGGAAAAGGGAGAGGAGAAGGTGGAAGAGAAGATGAGGCGGGGAGGTAAGGTGAAGAGGTTACTGGGCAAGGTAGGGAAAGTGTAGATGTTGGTAGGGAGGGGAGAGGAAATGCAACGGTAGATGGGGAAGGAAGAAGTGATAAAAGTATTGCGGGAGGGAGGGAGAACACAGAGGAATATGGGGAGAGAAGAAGAGGTTCAGCGGGAGGTGGGGAGAAGAAAGAAGACCCAGAAGGTATGCAGGAATGGGGTGGGGAAATGTGAAGGGGAATCAAGACACCAAGACATGTGGGAATGGGATGGGGAGGTGCAGGGGAAGTGGGGAGGGAGGAGAGACGCTGAGGGACGTGGGGAGGAAGGTAAGAAGTGCATGGGGAGAGGGGTAGGGAGAGGGTGTTGGGGAGGTGAGGTGCAGAATGAGAGTTTATAGGACAGGTACGTGCCTCGTTTATGCTCCCAGGTGTTCTCATTTACACCTCTCCTCGTTACACCTTTACCTGAGGACTGCCCTTAGTTCAGTAAAATCGCCTGGCAGTAACAAGGATGCAATAATAATAATAATAATAATAATAATAATAATAATAATAAAAATAATAATAATAATAATAATAATAATAATTAAAATAAGAAGAAAAAGAAATAACAACAGGAACAGGTACAATTATAATAATAAGAATACGAATAAGAATAATAGCAATAATAATTATAATAATAGTAGTAAAATGATAATCAGAAGAAGAAATAAAGAAACAGCGACAGGTAATAATAATAATAATAATAATAAAGAAAAAGAAAACAACAGGAACAATAACAATAGTAATGATAATAATAATAATAATGTTACACCTCACTATAAGGCTCAACATCGCTCTGGGTGTATGTTTATGTTTTTCATTTTACCAACTTTGTCGATTCTAACTTCGTATTCCTCTAACTTTGCTTCATATGCATATTAAAGTTAACTAATTCTAACTTTCCCTCTTCTGTTTCTTTTAGGGGCCAATTCTTACAACTTTTCTTTGGGGCACGAGTTTTTTATTCTTGTAACATTACTTTCAATCTATATTAAAGTTTCTAGGCCCGGCTTTGGCTCTAGACTGTATTCAGGTTTATCATTCTAGCTTTACTGCCACTATTTTTTTCTAGTTTTGGATTTTTCTTGCCATCTTTCAATTGTTTTTTCTGGGTTCTGATTCTTTTAATTATATATGTGGTGCGTAGTTATATATTTATTTATTATTTTGTCCCCTTTACTACGATTATTTAGGGAGGCGCTGTGTGTGTGTGTGAGTGTGTGTGTGTGTGTGTGTGTGTGTGTGTGTGTGTGTGTGTGTGTGTGTGTGTGTGTGACTGTTTTGTGTATCTGTATGTTTTGTGGGGCTGTTTTAAGTATGTATGTGTGTGACGTGTGCGTATGTGCAGATATATGTTTGTACGTTTGTATGTGTGTAAATTTGTGCATGTGTAAGGTGCGTATGTGTATGTATGCATGTGTATATGTATTTAATTATGTACATATATTTTCTGTACACATTGCCTGTAGGATTATGGCCAGGTAGAGTGTAATAATTGTTCCAGGAAGAGAGGCAATGCTAAGCTGGGGTAATTGGAAGGTATATATATATCAACAACCAGCGGCACGAATAATTCACAGCTCAGAATTTTAACTAACGATAATAATGAACTCTGTAGCAATAGTTGTAATCATCATCATCATCATCATCATCATTATCGTTGTTGTTGTAGTCGTCATCTTTATCATCACTGTCTCGATATCATCATCACTATAATCATCATCATCATCATTACTGTCATCGTTATCGTAGTCGTCATACTCGTCATCATCATCATCATCATCATCTGTTTCGTAATCTATATCAAGACTTGAGTGAGAGCAATCATTCACACTACCATCACCCCCCACCAGTACTATGGCACTGGGGTTGCGAGGCTGCTTTATGTCACATCCGTACGCCAGTAAAATGAGGAGGGGCATCCACTCTCCTGTTGTTTAGTTGCCCTTTACGGTACGCTGGGAATACTTGGGTAATATTTATCTTTTATATTTGTATTCCTTGTCGTTTTTCCTTGATGTCTGTGTTCTTGATCTGTTACAACTGTAATCATTGTCTGTGTTCACATTATTTACTTGTTGTTGTTGTTATCGGTCAGTAACCTCTGCCTGGCCGAGCACACCTATCAACCGTGGGCAAGCAATCGCCCCTGTCGAGCCGTCCCGCGCAGTGAACCATTGTTCCCTCGCGGTGGACAGCGCTTCGTCACACCGAGACACGGGAAAGAGTTTGAAGGTTTGGTTCCTGGATGGACCTCGCATTTGCGTCTGTCTTTGCTATAAATTATTAATTTAAACCAAATGATGATTAGCATATTTACTATGAAAATTAGCATATTTACTGTGAGTATTAGAGGCAACTAAATAGTTGTAAAATAAGTGGAATCAGGTTATGGAAATGAGAAGAGTATGCCCTTTTTAAAATTTGTTTGATATGTAACTGTGCAGATTGGTACACAGACAGATGCAGAGAACAGACTAATTGATTGGCTGATCGATGGATAGAGGATTCGATTGTAGATATAGATATACACACATAAAGAGATGCCTACAAAAAGCTACACAGAAAGACATTACAACAGTACATACACAGAGCGACAAAACCCCCGCTACCATCGCATTAACTACACATTGTTGTTCGGAAATGTAGCACTGGTGTTCACATTAAAAAGAATCGGGCACGGAACAAATACTCCCTGAAATTTGAGGTTAAAGTTTGGCGTGGGTCTTTTTCACGTCCCCACCAGCATGATGCAGTGGGCCCCAAGGGAGGTGAGGGGGAGAGAGAGAGAGAGAGAGAGAGAGAGAGAGAGAGAGAGAGAGAGAGAGAGGTGAGTAAAATAGGATAAAGGATGAAATGGAAGGTCTGTGTGTGTGTTGTGTGTGTGTGTGTGTGTGTGTGAGAGAGAGAGAGAGAGAGGGAGGGGTGAGGGGAGTAAAATAGGACAAAGAATGAAGTGGAAAATGTGTGTGTGTGTGTGTGTGTGTGTGTGTGGAGAGAGAGAGAGAGAGAGAGAGAGAGAGAGAGAGAGAGAGAGGTGGGGGGGAGGATAGGGGGAGTGGAGGAACACGGTGGTGTGGGTGGACAACAGTGTAGGCTATATAATGAAGGGAGGGGGGAGTATGTAAATGAGATGAGAGAGAGAGAGAGAGAGAGAGAGAGAGAGAGAGGAACCAGTAGGGAAGTGGGGAAAGGGAAGAAAAGGGAGAGAGGGGTTAGAGAAAGGAAGAGACAGGGGTGAAAAGGTATGCTTGGAAGAGAGAGGGAAAAGAGAGCAGGGAAGGAGGAGAAAGGGGGGATGAAAACAGCCCGTTCCCATCAGTCTATCTATCTGTTTGTCTCTCCGTGTATGTATCTATTTATCTATCTATCTATCTATCAGTAAAAGTACGCCGTATCGCTGTCACACAACCTTAACTAAGTGCTGAAGTTGAGGGAGTGGCCAAGTTATACCAACCAATCAGTCTTACGTGATTAGCCCTTCCAATACCCGTCTTCAATATCCCTAAACAATTTATCGTTTTCAGTAAGACAAGATCCGATTATTTTTCCTATATTTAAGGGAAGACTTATGTGGTCAGTCATTTTCAGCCTCGTCCATTTTATAATTTTATGAAACATTTGCCATTTTTCAATCGTGTGTGTGTGTATGTGTGTGTGTGTGTGTGTGTGTGTGTGTGTGTGTGTGTGTGTGTGAGAGAGAGAGAGAGAGAGAGAGAGAGAGACCAGAGGAGGGAGGAAGAAGTTGAGCAAGAGGGAGAAGGTGAAGGTGAGGGGCGTATATGTGTGAAAAATGGAGCAATTGGAGAGGCAAAATGTGTGTGTGTGTGTGTGTGTGTGTGTGTGTGTGTGTGTGTGTGTGTGTGTGTGTGTGTGTGTGTGTGTGTGTGTATATATATATATATGTGTGTGTGTGTGTGTGTGTGTGTGTGTGTGTGTGTGTGTGTGTGTGTGTGTGTGTGTGTGTGTGTTTATTTGAGAGAGAGAGAGAGAGAGAGACAGAGGGGGGGTGGGAAAGTATGGGGGGAGATGTCAGTCAAATATTAATGCTGCCTGTTCATGCTGCTCTGAATTCTGTTGGAGAGAGAGAGAGAGAGAGAGAGAGAGAGAGAGAGAGAGAGAGAGAGAGAGAGAGAGAGAGAGAGAGAGAGAAGGGGGGGGGCGAGAAGGAGCGAAGCCTAACAGATATACAGACAGACAGACGTTCCGAATCCCTCCCTGTCTGCCTTTAATAATGGTCACACTAAATTGATTATTAATTTAGTGAAGTGATTGGTGGAGGAGTGGAGTGGAGGGTGCTGAGTGGTGGAGAAGGGAGGGAGGGAAGAAGGGATGACGAGAGAGAGAGAGAGAGAGAGAGAGAGAAAGGTTGATGGAATGCCAGTAACTTCATGTGTTGTCATTTGGGTGGGCAAGTCTGTAAGTGTTTGTTTATATATATATATATATATATATATATATATATATATATATATATATATATATATATATATATATATATATATATATATATATATATATATATATATATATATATATATATATATATATATATATATATATATAATGTGCGTGTATGTATGATGTATCATGTGTGTATGTATGTTTGTATCATCTCATTACCATCCTTATTACCTCTCGCTTTTGCATCTTTATCGTCTGTCTTTCTTTGCATCTTCATCATTTTCCCCTTATAGTAGTATTGTTATTATTATTATTATTATTATTATTTTTATTATTATTATTACCACCACCTGTTTATCCCTGATTTTATTTTATGGTCTGTTTCCCCTTTGTGTTTCTTAATTTATTATTATTTTTATATATATTTTGTATTCGTTATTATCGATATCCACATTCGCAGTATTTTTTCTTTCCTTTTTCTTACCAATATTTTTTTTATTAATTTACCCATTTTTAACCATTTGCCCATTTTTAACCATTTACCCATTTTTAACCATTTGCCCATTTTTTCATTTACACGTTTTGTAACCATTTATCAGTTTTTTCCTTCTCCTGTATTCATTTTTTCCTGATATTTTCTTTTAACTTTGTGCCTCCATTTATCGATTATTTATTTCCTCCCCATTTTTTCATCCGCTTCACATTACCCATTTATCATTCGTCTTTCTCTTTACCCATTATTTTCCTCCCCATTGATAGATAGATGAAAAAAAATGGGTGTTTGCCTTTCCCTCTCATTTATCACTTTTATTGTAACTGTTGGTCATTTCTCTCGCTTTCTTTCTCACTTTCTTTCTCTGTCCACCTCTTCTTTTATTAGCTCCTCTACCATTCACTTGGATTTATGGGTGTCTTTTTACATGTTTTCTTGTTTTGGATCTCTCTCTCTCTCTCTCTCTCTCTCTCTCTCTCTCTCTCTCTCTCTCTCTCTCTCTCTCTCTCTCTCTCTCTCTCTCTCATTCCTTTTCTCTCCTATTCCCAGTTCGTCACTTCTTCCCTTATTCTCTCCCCTTCACTCTCTTTTACACATCTTTCTCACTCACACTTTTTCCCTGCAGTTTCTGTGGTACATTTTCTCTTACCCCTTACTTTCTAATCTCCATCATTCCGTCTCATTTTCTCTCCATAACTTATTTCCTTCTCCCCCTCGCTCTTTCTCATTCCCTCCCTCCCTCACCCTCATCCCGCCTCACTTATGTCCGTCTTTCCTCCCTCCGATTCTTTCTCTCCCTACTCACGAATGCCACTCCCTTTCCACCTGACAGACAGTGATGGAGGTACTATTTCTTTCCTCCCTCTCCTCTTCTCCCTCTCCCTGTCCATTTCACCAGTTTTCCTTCCTCGTCTTCCAGTCTTACTATTCGTCTCTCCTTCCCCCTCTTTCTTCCGCTTCTTCCACTCTCCCTTCTCTTTCTTTCCCTCGCCCTCTCTTTCCCTTCTCACATCCACTCCTTCCTGATCCCGCTCCCCTTTCTTCCCCATCCCTCTTCCCTTTCTTTTCCTTCGCACACCCTCTCCCCTCCTTCCTTCGTTCTCTGCTTTCCCATTCTCGATTTTTCTCAATCCATGGCTGTTTTATTGGTTTTTATTGCTCTCTCTCTCTCTCTCTCTCTCTCTCTCTCTCTCTCTCTCTCTCTCTCTCTCTCTCTCTCTATATATATATATATATATATATATATATATATATATATATATATAATGTGATTTTCCTGGATCCATGTATCCATCTAATTGGTTGTTAATTTATTACCTATTTATTTTTCTATCTGTCCATCTATTTATGTATGTTAATAGAAAATTATATTGACTCTGGGCATCTGGTGGTGATAACCATGGCAATAAACTTAAGAACTTTCTAAATCTTACCAAAAATTTACACCAAAGGAAGGTGGCAGACGAAAGCCTTAAATGAAGCATACTTTTTCCCACGTTGTTCAGATGTTTTTATTTCAGCACTATAGCCACATTGTGACGATAACATTTGATTATAATTTATACCATTCTATCATTCGACAGATTTATTTAGCTCACGAGAAATCTGTCATAGTGTGGGTGTTAGAACCATTAGTGAAGGAGTTAGAACCATTAGTGAAGGACTTAGAACCATTAGTGAAGGACTTAGAACCCACAGTAAAGGAGTTAGAACCCACAGTAAAGGAGTTAGAACCCACAGTAAAGGAGTTAGAACTCACAGTAAAGGAGTTAGAACCCACAGTAAAGGAGTTGGAATCCATAGTGAAGGAGTTGGAAGCAATCTTCATTTAACTCCTCCACCATGAAACGGCTCCCCAAAGCTAAATGGAATCCCCTGGTGGCAGTGTAACGCCGAAAGCACACTGAGATGGACGTGTTCGTGGTGAAGTAATTTACTGTTTGTTCATTAAACAGAACATGTGTTTGATTCATTCGTGTGTTTGGGATGGATCCAGGAGTCTCAAAATTCGTGGGTTTGAACATGAGGACGTGACTCAACAACGTATTTTCCATTACACTATCAGGAGTAATGAGCCGTTGTTTTGATAGGGATCATACCGTACCTGCAGTGAGAATGACTTTAATAGCTTATAACATCACAGGTGAAGCAGGTTTGCCCATTTTATAACCATTTTCATAAATTCAGGCCTTAACTACATAACTAGGAATCGTTTGTAGAACTGTACACCATGAAATTGTAATTCACGCTGCTTCATAATATACCCGATATATATACAGTATATTCAGTAAGTATATATATATATATATATATATATATATATATATGTGTGTGTGTGTGTGTGTGTGTGTGTGTGTGTGTGTGTGTGTGTGTGTGTGTGTGTGTGTGTGTGTTCATCTTGATGTCAGAAGGAAGGCTGCAGGTTGAAAAGCGAAGGGGACCTGATTCTTGGAGTATTACCGAGGTATTGAGAGGGAGCGAGAGGAATGGGGACGGGGAGCGCTTTTTCATTGTTCAGATCTTGCAAATTTATCTTCATTATTGTAATCCCTGCCATTCCTTCTGTCAACGTTTCTCCCCTCCCTCCTCTCCACCCCCACAAAACTCCACTAACCGTCCCACCATCTTCCCCAACAGCTGGTGGTGGAGATCAACTCGCAAGTGGCGCTGTTCCGGGACCTGCTGATCTGCGTGGGCCAGGCGAAGGACGGGCCAGAGCTGAGGGAGAGGATCAGGAAGGTGCGGAGGCAGTGTGTGGAGACCGTCAAACACGCCTCAAACCTCCTCCTGCCTGGCATTAAGAAGTAAGTGCAGGATGGAGATTGTTAGTTTTCCTTTTCTCCCTGTTTGTTCTCTTTATCATCATCATTGAGTTGGTCTTTACGTTATCATGATCATCATCAGTTATTAGTTTCAACCTTCCTTTCAGTCTTGTTGTCGTGATTTCTACCATTGACAGTTCAGTGAAGATGAGAGTGAATAAATGGTTAAGTAAAATAAGATGCAATTTACTATAAAGAACTCAGTTTCTAAAGCACTTACACAAGAAGCTTAAAACCATGCATTTGGTGAAGACGTGGATATGTGGCTGCCATGACGCTAGCACTGAACTGAGTATTTGTTATCAGTGGTTTGTATACCCTGAGAATTTTCTGCTTGATGTATAATGAAGATATTTGAGATGTATGTATAACGTTTCCCCCTTTCATCTTACATTAGCCACAAAAACTTTACATCACTGAAAATGGTTAGTCTTTGCAAAATCCGTACTTCATGACCGTCAATGTTGCTCTTTTTTTACGAGTGTCGGTTTCATATCTTAAAGAAATTTTCCTGTTGTCTACTTTAGGTTAACTTATTAAGAGCTAAGTTCCTGTCACCGCATCAGAATTTCTTATCATCGCCACAGAACTGGTATGCATGTTAAGTGAAGGAAAAGTTTCAGTATCCTGGTTGCAGTCGAAAACACGGGACAAGAAGTTTTGAAATATCTTACTGCATATCGTATTTCAGTATTATTTATTTTGTGTGTGTGTGTGTGTGTGTGTGTGTGTGTGTGTGTGTGTGTGTGTGTGTGTGTGTGTGTGTGTGTGTGTGTGTGATTTATTCCCGCTAGTTCCAGACGATTTTTATTCAGCTTTTGGGAGATCCCGTATAGTGCCAGGGTTAATGAAGGATATAAATTACCTTCCAGGTCGAAAAGTCTCTCTCAAGCTGAATAAAGTCGGATAAAATAAACGGGAGTGAAGGACTAAAAAAAAAAAAAAACTATGGCATCAACCTGAAGCTCAGTTTACACACACACACACACACACACACACACACACACACACACACACACACACACACACACACACACACACACACACACACACACACACACACACACACACACACACACACACACACACACACACACACACACACACACACACACACACACACACACACACACACACACACACACACACACATCACGGAACATAGGGAGAAATATATCGCTTAGGTCTATTTAATCTAGGCCGTAAGAACTATACTTGTTTTGTTGATTGTACATTGCTATTCTTGTAGTTAAAACACTTTGAGGTAAAGGGGACCAGACGCAACACACGGACTAAAAATTACAGAGCAGACGATTTTTTTCACGTTTTCCATTCGGGACACAACCCATCCCATGCGTCTCACACTCCTCCCTTTCCATCCCGTCCTTAACATCCCTCCCTCCCTTCCCTACCTCTTACATTTCATATTTCCTCCCTTCCTTGGGCAGGCTTCCTCTCCCTGCCACCTGTCTTCGTTTACTCCCTTCTCTCTTCCCCTCGACATCTCCTCACCCTCCTGTCCCACCCACCTTTTACTCGTATCGTCCCCCACCCCCACCACCACCACCACCATTCTCATCCTTTCCCACCACCACCTTTCTCATCTCCCTCCCCCATCATCATCCCTTCACCTTCCTTCTTTCAGCACTTCCCTCCCACCTCCCTCCCCCATGTCACCTCCCCATCTTCCCGAGATGACCTGTCTTTCACCCTATCCGTTACTTGGTTCTCCCTTTGTATTCTTCTCGCCTACCCACTCCCGTCATTCATCCCTACCTCTCCCCCCTCCCGCTTCCTCCTCCATTCTTACTGTTACCCCTCCTTCCCTTTGTTTCTGTCTTTCTTAACCATTTCTTCCATTCCTTTTACCCCCATTCCCTTTCTGTTATTTCACCTTCTCTCCATTTCACATTGTTTCATGTATTTCTTTCTCTTTTTTCTCCCCACTCTTTCCCTCTTCCCGCCCCCCTTACTCTGTGTCATCCCTTTCCTGTTTTTTCCTCACTTATTCTCCCCAGTTCTTTCTTCTCCCCTCCTTTTTCCTGGTTATCCCCTTCCCGCATTCTCTCCCTTTCTCCCATTCCCCCTTACCATGTCTCTCGCATCTCATTTTTCCTACTTACTATTCTTTCTCAGATTCACCGTAAGAATTGTTCCTTATTTCTTGAGTCACCCATAACTTCACGCCTCTTGATTCATCCTTACTTACAGTCACCCCATAGGCTCTTACCCACTCACACCTTCGCCTCATTCAGTCATTCTCATTTACTCATTTCGACTCATAAGCCCAGTTTACTCATAGCGACCCGTATAGTCATCATCATTATCATCATCATCATCATAATCGTTCGTCATCATCATCATCATCATCATAATCGTTCGTCATCATCATCATCATCATCATCATCATCCAGACCTCCCTTTCCCACCTAAGGATGGAGTGAGGAAGGGTCCAGAGGGAATGGAAAAAATTTGATAGGAGAAACTAACCAAAATCTGCAAATTGAGTGGGCCACACTGTCATTCCCTCATCATTCATGCCCCCGAAATCCTGACCGTACCTCACAGAATCATTCATTCATTCAACATTAATTCGCTGGCGTTCAAATCCATTGTGATTCATTCATACTTACCCATTCATTATCTCCTCTATTCATTCTATTCCATGACTTTGCCAATTCATTCTACATAAATTTATCCTTCAGTATTCATTGCTACTCATACTCAGTTCATTCATTATACTCTTTTCGCTTTAACTTGGCCTAAAAGTGTCATCTCTCCTTGAATCCTGAGTCGTAACAAATTAATACAAAAATATGGTGCTGTGTCACGAAGAAGTGCAATGGAAAGGATGTAGAGTATTGTCTTTTTCAGCCATTGACCTACGTGAAATAAGCTGGAAAAAGACGAAAAAATGTCGACCAGGTTAAGGTGGAAGGAGTATAAATAGTGGTCATTTATTTTCTCCCATTTACTCGTTTACCCATTTATCCGGTGCTTTAATTACGTCCCTCATTAAGCTCATTCACCCTGGCTTCACTCATCCTATTATCCTAACCAGATTATCCCTCTCTACCATCCTTCGTTATCCTGTTGTGCTTTCTTCTCTCTCTCTCTCTCTCTCTCTCTCTCTCTCTCTCAGTTATCTTCCCCAGTGCCTTTTCCCATTCCCAACCCCCTCGCCAGTCCCTCCCAATACCCAATCCTCACCCCTTTTTCCCATCCCTCCCGTGTCCAAGCTCCCCCACCCTGTCCCCCATCCCCCTCCTTCCCAATCCATCCCACTTCTTCCCCCCATCCCATCCCCTCCCTCATCCCATCCCATCCCTTCACCAATCCCATGCCTTTCCCAGTCTCTCCTCCTCCACTATCCCCTCGCCTTCCCAATCCCCAACCTTCCCCAATACCCTTCCCCCATTCCCAACTCCCTTGCTAATCGTTATCCCTCCTCAGTCCTCGCTCATCCCCAGTACCCCATCCTCCTTTATCCCCCGTCCATTCCCAATCTCTAATCCGTTCCCCATCCCCAGTCCGTTGCCAATCCCCAATCCTTTTCCAGTCCCCAATCTTTTTCCTGTTCCCAGTCCATCCCCAATCCCCAGTCCATTTCCAGTCACCAGTCCTTCCCCAGTCTGTCCCCAGTCCATCTCCATTCCCGTCCTTCCCTAGTCCGTCACCAGTCTCTAGTCCGTCCCCAGTCATCAGTCACCAGCCCCCAGTCCATCCCCAGTCACCAGTCCACCCCAATCTCCAGTCTTACCCCAATCACCAAGCCATCCCCAGCTTCCAGTCCATCCCCAGCTCCCAGTCCACCCCCAGTCCCCAGTCTTAACCGTATCCCCAGTCCAACCCTATTCTTTCCTCCCTAATACACTCCCAATCCTCCCCAATCCACCCCCAGTCCCCATAACCAATCGGCAAGTCGGACTGCTTTTCCCCCACCCGTAATGAGGCTTCACTTAACCGCTCGTTAGCCCTAATGAGGTCACGAACTAACCCCCCCCCTCAAACTTTTGCCTCACCCCGTACCTCGTCCTTCGTCCGTGTGCGGGGCAGTGGGTACGAACCTGAGACGTGACGGTTCGTTTGATGGTTCGTGAGGTGGTTCATTAAGTGGTTCGTCTGAAGAGTAATTGGCTTGTTAGGCGGACTGTAATGTGATCAGTGGTTTGTGAGGTTCTTATTCAGTTTGGTGGTTCGTTAGGGTGATTCTTAAAGTGTAATTAGCTAACTCTGGTGTTTCATAAAGTCGTAGGTGATTCGTGAGGTCATTAGTGAGTGTAATTGGGTCGAGAATTGTGGTATGTAATTAGTACTGATACAGATGCAGTCATTAGCTTCATACACTGTTTCGAAGATGTGTCGAGACCTAGTGAGATGTTCCGGAAACTAACGAGTGACACAAGTTGGTCCATATATTGCGCTCCTCTTCCACTCCGCTGGGCTGTTTCTCGTGTTTTATGGGGACGGCTCAGTGTTATCAGTGCCTCATTATCGTTTATTCATTTCTTTCTCCCACTTCTACACCCAACCCCACACCAGCAGCCTGAGCCGTCCCCACAACACAAAAGATAATGCCAGTTTTTCCCTAGTGTTACGTCCCGGCCACCAAGTATCTCTCTCTCTCTCTCTCTCTCTCTCATTAATTGCGTCGCGTCAGGGAGCAAATCTTGTTGTGGTTTAAGTATTTGGTCCCTTCCTTTAATTCCTTAACTCAATTTTCTTTTTCTCTTCTCTCTTTTACTTTTCTCTCCCTCTCAGTCCTCCCTTCGTTCGTTGTCCATGCATTCACGTGTCAGCTCATTCATTGTTCATTCGTTCTTCCTTTAGTTTCTTTCCATTTTATTCATTTTTTATTCCTCCCATCCTTCCTTCCACCTTTGTTTTTCATCCACCTTTTCTTCCCCCCTTCCTTCTCTTCGTCCTTCTTATCTTCCTTCCTTCCATCTTTCCTCAGTCTACTTCTATGTCCTTTCTTTCGCATTTCCTTCTTTTCTTGACTTTATTTTTCGGCCATTCACTCCTTCGCACATTCATTCACTTTCCCTTCCCAACCACTTAATCTGCTACATCCTATCTAACCACCCTGCTTCCTGCTTACACTACCTGCTCACCCTGCTCTTTCCCTGTCCTTTCCCTGTCAGCCTCCTCATCTCCCCTGTCTATCTACCCACAATGAATAAAACTAACAGCTGTCTTCTTCTTAATCCTGCTTTTCACTTATTAAAATACCATTCTACTTTAGTTTCACCTTTTTTATCGGCTTATTTTCTTTACGTGCCACATTATTATTGCTATTATTATTATTATTATTATTATTATTATTATTATCATTTTCATTTTTTTTTTTTTTACTATGCTACTATTCTGCCTATGCGTTTCATTTTACTCGAACCTTGCCTAAAACTACCATCTCCATCTGGAATGTTAAGTCGCAGCAAAAAAGTAACACTGGAATGTGATGCTAGTCACGAAAAAGTGCTGTGGAAATAATATAGTGTCGCATTATTGTCTTATTCTGCCACTGAGCAACGTGGTATTAGCTGCAAAGGTGCTAATTTGAGGGCCAGTTTAAGACAAGAGGACTCTATCTGCTTACTCTCTGTGTCCCTCCCTCCCTTCCTCCCCCTCTTCCCTTCCTCCCCCTCTTCCCTCCCTCCCCAACATATCTACCTACCGCTCCTCCTTCCTTACCTATCTTCCCGGTGTAATTTCCTGTCTGTTAAACAACTGATCTATCCAACTACCTGTCGATCAACCCACTTACTAGCCATCGCATACCTGCCTTCCTACCTTCCAACTTTTTACCTACCTACCTACCTACTTACCTTACAAATATCTGCTTACTTGCTCACCTGTCTTCCTGCTTTCTCACCTTCCCTTCCGCTAGCTGATCCACCTACCCATATCCCTTACCCCCTGCCTATCCGCCAGCCAGCTTACCCACTTGCCTATCCTCTTTCCTCCCTACTTGTTTACTACCCTTCCTGCCCCCTGTTTATCGTTCTGCCTACCCACCTGCCTACCCACCTGCCCACCCCTGCCTACCTCTTTCATTACCCGGGCCACATTTCACTCCCCCAAGTGGTGCGCCTGATGGTATTTGCCGCTCCCTGCCTCAGTTAATTCAGGGGAGGCAGACGTGGGGGAGGGGGTGAAGCAAGGGGGAGGCAGTGGGGGGGAGGGGGACAGGGAGAGATAGGGACAAACAGAGGGGGGGGTGTTAGGAAGGTGAGAGGGAAATGAGAGTAGGGGAGACGACTAGACACGGAGGCATGAGGAATTAGTGAGGGGGGAGGCAGGAACTTAGGGCGAGGAAAGGAGACTAGAGGGAAGTTAGGCAAAGGGGGAGGGTAGTGGGGATGGGGAGGGAGGAAGGTATGGAAGAGGAGGGGAGGAAGAGAAGGGTGGGGGGGTCAGGTTGGTAGGAAGTCACCAATGTGGAGAGGACGAGGAAATAGGCAACGGGGAGGTACTAGAAGTATAGGAAGACACGGGGTAGGCAGGTGTAGGCGGACAAAGGGTAGGCAGGACGGGAACGGATTGAGAGATAGGAAGGGGAAGGGTTAGGTACGGCAGGAGACAGGCAGGGATGGATGGAAAGGTGTATGATGGGTTGCAGGTATTAGGGGGGAGGTAGGTAGGATAGAAGGTAGAAAGGATGGAAAGTAGATGGCGGGAAGGTAGAAAGAATAGGGGGCAGGGACTGAGGGGGGGTTAGTGGTAGGTAAAGGGGAGGTAAGCATGGGGGAGGCTGGTGATGGGCAGGAAGGGGAGGGAGAGGTCGGAAGGGGAGGAGGGAGAAAGAGGAAGGTAAGGGGAGGTTAGCAGCACTGGACTGGACGTGTAAAAATGGACAGGGGAGGGAATTTTGTAATGGAGGGGGGAGAGTAGGGGGAGGGAAACAAGGGTGAGGGGACATGGAGAGAGGAGAGAGAAGGCAGAGAGAGAGAGAGGGGGGGGAAGAGGAAGAGAGAAAAGGGAAAGAATTGGAGATGTCATGAAGAGGAGAGGGATGATAGTCAAGGAATGGATTTGGAGGGAGAGAGAAAAAAAAGAGAGGAAAGAAGGTAGAGGCGGGAGGATACGTGTGAGTAGAAGAGAGGAAAAGATGAAGTGAAGAAAGGGTTAGAGGAGGATATGGAAAATTAGAGAGGAAGGGAAGTGAAGGGAAGAAGTGGAAAGTGGGGAGGAAAAGTGCAATGAGAGGGAAGAGGAAGGGCTGAAGAGAGTGAAGTGGATGGAGAGGGGAAAGGGGAGGAGAAACGAAAGTGATAAGGAGGAAGAAGGATAAGTGGAAAGATGATAAGAGAGGGGAAAGAGAGAGGAGAAGGGGGAAGGGATGGGGAAGAGGAAATGGGGCGGGGATGAGGAGGGGGAGAAAGGGAGGGTTTTCCTTTGACCTGCTTTTTGGGGGAAGACATGGTGGAAGTTTTATGTTGATTGTGGAGCATTTTTGTTTTCGTTTGTTTGGCCCCGGTGGTTGTCGTTGGTTTAAAGGATTTTAATTTCTGCCTGAGTCTGTGGGTAAAGTGGAAGTAATTGGAATAATATGATTCTGCTGTGCATATATATATATATATATATATATATATATATATATATACAGTATATGTATAGATACATATACCGGTCAATATATGCATTATTTCTTGTCTCACCTTGGGCTTTCCTTTTTTTTTTTTTTTTCCTCTGCGTATCTGTGTCATAATGTTTAAATGTGTCTAGACATCCTGATAAAAATAGAACTAACAAGCATGTGTGTGTGTGTGTGTGTGTGTGTGTGTGTGTGTGTGTGTGTGTGTGTGTGTGTGTGTGTGTGTGTGTGTGTTATTTCCTTGGAGGTAGATTAATGGAGTGTTTTAAATTTCTTAAAGGACTTAGGCCATGTGTAAAAACAAGCATCTTCACAGCAGCCTTTCAACCTCCCAGCAGGAGCAGTGACCTCAGACTCGGAGGCTATCGTGCCAACGTGGACAGCTCATTTTAGCTCTTTATCACTGACACTGTGTAGTAATGAAATAAGCTCATAAAACATATTGGTAGGGATAAAATGCTGGCGTATTACATATGGATCAGATTATCATTTGGTAATTTTTGGGTTTGTTCGTATTATCATCCTCATCTCGTAAAGGAGAGGTTGTCCAGATTTAGGAGAGATAAGAGTAATGAATTTAACTGATATGAATTGCACTTTCTTCACTTTAATTTCACCTAAAATTGTCATCTCTTCATCTTAAATGTTGAGGTGATGCAAGAGATTAACACTTGAATGTGATGCTAGTCACGAAGGAGTGCTGTGGAAAGGATGGAATGCTGTAATATTTTATCTTGACACTGAGCTACGGGATGTAACCAGCAAAAGGACGAAGATCGCCTAGTTTGAATGAACGAACTGTTATTTTAAGCTATCAGTTTTCGAGTAGGAAATTATTAGTATTCAAGATCGAATTTGTAAAGTTTCTCTCTCTCTCTCTCTCCTCCCCGAAGTTCCCAGGTATTCTTCACGAAATTCCCGATTAATTAGTAACCTTGAACTCTTTTAGCGTTCGGGCCAAGAGAGGACCAACCCTGACCTCCCCGTACCGTCAAAAACCCTACCCTTTCACACTGTATTTCCACCCTTACCGTTCCGTTCCAACCCCAAAGCCCGGCCCACCTTTTGTAATTAGTGGTGGCTCCCCCCCGAAATTGCCCCTCTGTTCGTAAGGGCGATTTGGGGGTTCATATCAGCTGGAATTTTCGACCTTGCCGTTGTGCTGACTCTGGGGCTGTGGGTTGGCTCTGTGTTCGGCCTGGTGGAAACAGTCAATCAGCTTTTCAGGGATTTTCATATGACGACTAAGGTATTTTGGCAAGGAGGCGGAATATCGGGGAGGAAGGAAGGGGCGAGGTGGATCCCAGAAGAATATGGATGGATGATAGGGATGTGTGGATGGGCGTGTATATGGATGGAGAAACAAGTGGACGGTAGATGGATGGATCAGGAAATAGATGGTAGACGGATGGATAAATAGAAAAGAGTAAATTGGATGTAAAGACAGCAGGTGGCCTATTGACTCAGAAATAAGTTAATTTCTGGGGTGAAGCTAATTACAGAAAAAAAAATGTGAAAGAAGATAAAAAGGAGGAAGGCTGTCACCCACCCATCACACCCTCTTGCAATACAACTGGCAGGAGAAAAAAAACAGAAAACACCATTATTGTAGGAAAAATCAAGACATGGGAATTTTTACTGGAAAGACGGAAGAAGAAACAACATGCTTTTTACAGTCTCTAACCTACACATCGGCAATGTACAGGACGCACACTCCCAGAATATTTTTCGTAATTAATGGATGTTTGGTTTATCTACATCCATGTCAAACCGGAAAGAGCACTCAGTTTCTTGTGGCCTTTAGTGTCGAAGTATTTGTTCAACCAGAATTTAAATGTCCGTTGTTTTATACCATTGACTCGTATTGATAGCTTATTCCAGGGTTGCACCGCGCGAATATTACTTAAATTCCCTCGTATGCTAGTGGTGTATATCTTCCCCTTGAGTTTCATCCCATTATTTCATGCCGCAGTTCCA
>NC_137007.1:34348712-34478712 GCF_032717465.1 Coenobita brevimanus | reverse complement strand
TTGAAATGCTGAGAACTGTCTTCTTTTGGGGAGGCTGTAATTTCACGGGAACTGCATCCTTATCAGTCAGGACCCCTAGCTCGGTAGTTCAGTGTCAGTAAGCTTTTGATGTGGGAGGATGTCTCTCTGCGGGAATTATTATAGCCGATTGTAAATCCATATCTGGCTATAGTTACACTGCATCTTTCTCCTAAATCGCAAGACAATGATTGATAAGAGCGTTGATAGGATGGTGGTATATCAAGGTATGTATAATTATGTAAAATATTGTTGCAGAAATCATGTAATTCTGGAAAAGCCGATGACACTGCTGTATTTCAAAGAACAGTAGTTATGTATGCTGAAAGGATAAGATACGTTTTAGGTAGCAGAACTGATATACATTGCCTGCTGAATATTTTGTTGTATAAATTAGCTGGTTGGCGGATATTAATTTTTATTATTGAAAGGAACATATGATGACATTGGCCTGGTCAGCATGGAGGGGGGTCTGTGATGGAAGGAACAGCTCTTGTTAGTTTCTGCCTCCCCACTTCGGCCTCTCCCACCCTCTTTCACCCCTCTCCTCTTTCTCTTTCCACGGGCTCACATCCTCTCTCTCTCTCTCTCTCTCTCTCTCTCTCTCTCTCTCTCTCTCTCTCTCTCTCTCTCACACACACACACACACACACACACACACACACACACACACACACACACACACACACACACACACACACACACACACACACACACACACACACACACACACACACACACACACACACACACACATATTACTAAACCTGTCGCCCTCTATTAAAGACTCCTAACACCGTGCTGGCTGTAATTACCACCAGTACCCGTGACGCGAGAGGTAATGACAGCAGTGTTTTTAGTTGCCATCTCTGACTGCTGACTGTGAACCCTGTGGACTGCCGATTGGTCTGCCGCAGTCCACCGTCCTCCTTTTGTGGGACTGGGAGGAGATTGAGGGATTTTTGTATGAATGGGCAACTACCTCTGCTGGTCCATATTGGGGTAATTCGACTTTAAAATGATTCTCATGTAATCTCTCCAAGGTCAATGTCACAGCACAGTCGGTCCATAGGTCAGTTGGCGGGCGCGGGTATTGCACTCTTGAATGCTCATCGTTAACCTATTCGTTCACTTATTTATTTATTTATTTATTTATTTATTATCAGATAAAATTGAGCTTTGGAGCCTGAGTGTTAGTACTGGTATCATTAATCCTTTCATTATGGGCACAACACTAGTATTTTAAGCCTGCAAAAGTCGTGATTTTTTTTTTCCCATCTTTTACCTGGTTTCCGGTAGAGGAGTCTAGTTATTACCGGTACCATCACCCCTTTCATGGTCGGGAGAACTCAACAATTCTGTTCCACTTAGAGCCATATTCAATATTTTTATTATTATTTTTATTATTATTATTATTATATTTAGTCTCATTGTCGGGAGAAATATCATTCTTTTCTTGCTGTTGTCAGGTGATTATTTTATTATTATTATTATTATTATTATTATTATTTATTATTATTATTATTATTATTATTATTATTATTATTATCATTATTATTATTATCATCATTATTATGGTTATTATAATTAAGGTACCGGAGTATAGGAACTGTGTTAATTACGGCCGTCCAAATTAATAGTATTACCGGACAGCATTGACGTAATATGACCTAAGTCCAATTAACTCACTGGCCTTGACCTGGTTCTTTAAATACTCTTAGTCTGATTGTTTTCTTTATTAGGTCACCCCTCACAGGATGCAGTGTATGGCGATGGGTGGAATAGTTGGATCGCTATTAGACAGACGTGGGCAGACAGACAGACATGGGCAGACAGACAGACAAGGAGACATAATTAAAATGATGGAATATGTACATCAGGAAGCAGATAGATTAATAGATATAGATCAGATAGATAGATAGACTGATTGATAGATAGATAGATTGGAAGAGAAGGGGAGGAAAGAGGGAGGCAGTAATTATAGATATATAAATACGTAAATTAAGATAGTAGGATTCATAGACAAATAATTACATTCAGAGATAGATAGATAGTCTGATAGATAAATAGATTGATCAAGCCAGTGAGGGAGGGGATTAATAAGTAAAGACATAGAATTAAATCATATAAAATCAGACAAATGATTGGTTTAAAAATCAAATGCATATCTATACCTAATTACTGAAACAATTTTAATAATGCCCCTAAATAGCCAACACCCACCTTATAATTAACCCTTTAACCCCCGACCTTTCATTTATCACCTATGAAATGTCCTAATTACATCGCCTACAAAAATAAAAATAAAAAATAATGGGGGAAAAGTGTCTCGAAAATGCAGGTAATAAAGGAACGTACAAACTGTGGGTTAGTGAGTGAATTTTGACCCTTATCCCTTTGATCTAAGAGTGAATATTGATTGGAAATGGAGAGTACACTTACGTCCTTATGGCCAGCTCTTTGGTCTCTCTCTCTCTCTCTCTCTCTCTCTCTCTCTCTCTCTCTCTCTCTCTCTCTCTCTCTCTCTCTCTCTCTCTCATTTATCAAGTCTCACTGTTATATCCAATTCCTCCCTCTGTTATTTATTTGGCCTCGTATTACCCTTTATTACCGCTCTTTATTTCTTTTTATTTTATACGATGTGGACGAATCATTTATAAATCCTCTGCAACTTATTATTATTGTTATTATTATTATTATTATTATTATTATTATTATTATTAATATTTACATTAACTGTTGCTATACTCCATTCACATTAACTTGGCTTAGATTTTCGTCGTTTTGGAGCCGATTTTTCACAACACCGTAGCAAATTAAGACAATGTTACGGTTCTTCATTTTCCAGACTACTTCCTCGTGACTAGCACAGTATTGTAGTGTTAATCTCTTGCCACAGCTCAGTGTTCAAGATGGAAAGATGGCAGTTTTGCGCCAAGTTAAACAAGGTATGCCTCTACAAGACTGTATTTCGAATTAGAAAGGAAATTACTGAGCTATGGTATTACTCTCTCCATGAACCGCTGCAAGGCATATGTTTGTCGCTGTTGGAGGTATCAGGTTATTCTATTTTTTTCATTATTTTCATTGCTTTATCATTTATTTTTATTTTTATCTTTCCATGGTTTACGTATCTGTCCTTCATAATTTTATCTGTCTATGTATTTATATATTTATTTTACTGTAAAGACAATGTCAGGAGAGTGTAGAGTCTTTCATTATGATCTTCCAGGAAAAAAAGAGGCTTACTTGACGGAATTTAGACGGAATTTATTGCAACTTTCTTTTTTAATATACGACAAGGAATCGTGTGTGTGTGTGTGTGTGTGTGTGTGTGTGTGTGTGTGTGTGTGTGTGTGTGTTTTACTGCTTCTGTATACCCTCTTCCCTCTTTTTTTCCTTTTAATGTATTTCGCTTTTCTTTCTTCCCTGTCTTTCGCTTTTCTGCCTCTCTCTTATTTTCTTTACCCCTGCATTGCTATTTCCTCCCTTTCTTTATGCTTTCTTCTTTATATTCCCTTTTTTCCTCGCAGTATTCCTTCGCATTATTGCCCCATTTTTCCCATATTCCTCTGCTCTCGCCCTCTATTTCTCTCTTCCTCTTCGATATTCTTCTTTCCCTCCCTCATGTTCCTCATTTCCTCTCCCATAGTCCTCTTTTCCCCACTTCTGTATTCCTCTTTTTATCCCTCTTATATTCCTCTTTTTCTCCATATATTCCTGTTTTCCTCCTCCTTATATTTCTCATTTCCTCCCTGTTTCCCATCTTGCTCTCTCTCTCTCTCTCTCTCTCTCTCTCTCTCTCTCTCTGTTTAATCTTTTTCCTTTGACCTATATTTACTTCCTTCATATTTCGCTTATCTTTCTGTCTTTTCAGTTTGCTTTATCTTCTTATCAATTACCTAATCTCTCTCCCAACTTCACTAAACTTCCCTTTAGTTCCTTGATATCATCTCTCATAATTCCTTGGACCCCTCCTGTCGGTTCTCTCTCTCTCTCTCTCTCTCTCTCTCTCTCTCTCTCTCTCTCTCTCTCCCTCCCTCCCTCCCACTTTTTTCCTTGTCCATTCTTGCCTTTCCCACACTCCGTCACGCTGTCTGTTTCTCCTTCTTTCTTGGAGCGTGTCCTAGCGTCTCACTCTGCCTCTCCCCGTCTCTCCTTCCATCACACTTTCTGTCCTTCCCACTTCATTCTTCTTTTATCATCCCTCTCTCCTCTCCCACTTCCCTCAATCTTTCCACAGTTTTCTCATCTCCCTCTCTCCTTCCCCCCCTTCCCATTCCCTTTCCCAATCCTCTCCCATTCATTTCGCCTCTTCCTCCCTCTTCCCAATTCATTCCCCTTCCCACAGTCATTCCTCCTCTTCCTCACCCTCCTTTCTCCCATTCTCCCCATCCATCCTCAACCCCCTTTCTCCCATTCTCCCCACCTATCCCCCTCCCTTCTTTTCCCCCTCTCCTCTTGATATCACCCCAACCTCCCCCATCTTCCCTGTCCCTTTATCTCCTCATCCCCTCCTCTCTCGTGCTCTCTTTCACCTCACTTCCCCCCTCCTTCCCCTCTCTGTTGTAATCTCTCTCCCCCACACTTATCTCTTTCCCTGTTAAACCCCATTCTCCTCCTTCCCTTCATCTTCCCATCATGCTCTTCGTTTCCTCCTTCACCTGTTCGCATTTTCCTCATGCCCCCACCATCCCTCCCTCTCTCCTTCCCTCATTCTCTCCCCTCATCCCTCTCCCACTCTCCCCCGACACTCTCCTCTTCCTGCCTAATCCACCTCCCCTCCCCCTGTATCATTTCCTTCCCTTTTTCTCTCCATCGTTCCCTATTCGCCTCATCCCTCCCTCATCCCCATCCACTCCATCTCTCTTTCTCCTCTTCCTCTCCCACTCTCCCCCCATCCTAATCCCTCCTCCCTTCCCCTCCCTAAGCCTCCTCTCCCACTCTTTATCTCTTCCCATCCTCCCCATTCACCTCCTTCATTAACAAGGGTCCGGTTTTTAAATGCAAGTTACCGGGAACATTATTAAGTCATTACGGGTCTTTGAGGGCCAGGGGATGAGAGAGAGAGAGAGAGAGGGTATGGCAGAGGTTGAGTGAGGTATTTGAGAGTGATGAGATAGAAATGTCAGGAAGAGAAATTGAGAGAGAGAGAGGTGGGGTATGGCGGAGGTTGAATAATGTATTTGAAAGTGAGGATGTGACGAAGAGAGAGAGAGAGAGAGAGAGAGCACTAGAGTTGTCCTTACTGTCTGAAATTTGTCTCGTTATATTTTTATGAATGGATAATGGAAGGTAAACAGAGCGCCTTAAAGGAATGGGTTATTACGAGAGAGAGAGAGAGAGAGAGAGAGAGAGAGACAGACAGACAGACAGACAGACAGACAGAGAAATGCTGTGGAGGACGTAAGAGTGATAAGGGCAGGAGAAGGAGACGAATCAAAGGAGAATGAAAAAAGAATGGAGATGAAAGCCAAGTTCAAGAGTGAGGTGGTGGGGGGAGCTGGGTGGGAAGTTGCAGAGGGTGAGAGAAAAGTTGAGAAAGGAGAGAGAGAGAGGGGGGGAGGAGGGAGGGAAGGGTGACGAGGAGAGAGAGAGAGAGAGAGAGAGAGAGAGAGAGAGAGAGAGAGAGAGAGCAAAATGGAGGGACTCTGGCGTTAAGTGAAAGAGGATGTAAGGGTGGGTAGTAGGGAGGGAAGGGAGTTAGGGTGAGGAAGGTAATTATAAGGTGAGGAAGGCAGTTTAAAGTGAGGAAATGAGTATAAGGTGAGGGAGTATAAGGGAGTATAGGGTGAAGTAATAGCCTTCCATCTCTTCTGTCGTGAACTTCATGATGGTATCACATTAAAAAAATATCTTGTAAGAGAGAGAGAGAGAGAAACCTGCCCATTATTTCCGCATCCCCCTACTTTCCTTCTCTCATCATCTCAGAGTAGATACCACAATAGGTTCAAATTCTGTTCATCTTAGAAATCTGTCTAGTTTTGTACCTCTTCTAGTTTTTTCTTTCATTATCTCATCCTCTCTCATTGGAAAAGTCTCTCTCAGCTGAATAAGATCGTCTGGAGGTTGAATGAATGTACACCAAGTCAGGATAGAGAAGGGGATTAGGTATACCGTGGAAGTTGAATTGGAAAGGAAGTATGGCTAATAGTTTACATAATAGTTTGCCCTTAGTATTCGTAATAGTTTACCAAGTAGTCTCTCCACTAATCAGTAATTTAACTCTTAGTCTACCCGGCAGCATAGTCAACGCAATAGTCGACCCAGTAGCACAGTATACCCAGTAGTCTATCCAGTACCGGGAGCACAGTAGCACAAGAGTCTGCCCAGTTGTACAAAACGTGGAAAGGACAAACCAATAGTTGTGTCTGTGTTTGTTTTTCTTTTGTAACCCTTTGGCTGAGGGAAAGTCAGGCTGTTTGTATTCTACACAGGAAAAAATTCTCTCTCTCTCTCTCTCTCTCTCTCCTTCCCTCCACCCCTCCCCTTCCCTCCTGCCCCCCTTGGAGTGCTTGCGGGAGAGGGGTGTCAGTCCTTGGGCCATTCAATTAATATCCCTTCCCTCCCCACAAAGACGCCCTGCCACCTCGCCCACAAAAGTCTCCACACATTGATCTCCTCCCTCGTATCTTAGCCTCTCTTCTCCCCTCGTATATTCTCTTTTCTCCTCTCTTCTTATTTCATCTCCTCTCTTCCCGCCTCTTCTTCTCTTTTTTATCTTCCTCTTTTCCTCCTCCCTCTTCTCCCTACCTTCTTTCTTCGCTCCTCCCCTCTCCTATCTTGTCATCTTCTTTCTTCTGCCACTTCTGCTCTCTTTTCCTCCCCTCTCCCCCCCTCCCCTCCTCTCTCTTCCCTCTTCTCATGTCTACTGTTCTCTTATCTTTTATTAAGCTCTCTTCCATTATCCTCTCGTCTTATCTTTTCACTTCACTTTCCTCCTCCTCCTTTTTATTCACTTCCCCTTTTCTCTCTTTCATATGTAGAGAGGAGCACAGATAATGCCTGTACGTTTTGATCAAGCGGGATAATGATACGTGGCGAGAAAGCATAATTATAGACAGAGGAAAGGAGGCTGGCTAGATTATTTCCTAGTCATACATGGACACACCTGGCAATTACCTGCTTCAGTTGACTTCTGTGATTCTTGTATTTATAGTTATCTTCTGGGTATCAGTGTCTCTGTCCAGTTATCTGTCTACCTGTCTGTCCTTTTATCTATCTACCTGTCTGTCTGTCAGCTCATCCATCTACCTGTCTGTTTGTTTATCTATGCGTGTCTGTCCATTTATCTATCGATCTGTCCATCATCTATCTGTCTGCATCTATTTGTCTGTATCTATCTATGTCCGTCTGTCTGCTTATCTATCTATCTGTCTCTCTGTCCGTCATCTAACTGTATCTAGTTGCCTGTATCTGTCTATCAATCTTTATCTGTCTTTATCTGTCTAGCTATTAATCTTTCTAACTTTATATATCTGTCTATCTGCCTGTTTATCTATCTATCTATCTATCTATCTATATATTTTTTTTTGGTATATATGTACAGTATGTATGAATGTATATTTTCTCCTCCGATCTCTTCTCTTTTTTTCTCTTTTCCTCTTTATTTGTCTTTTCTTTTTCTCCTTTTCTCTTATTCCGTTCTTCTCTCATCTCTTCCTCTCCCCTTCCTTCTCACTCTTTCTTCTTTCTCTTCTCCACCCTACTGTTCTCTTGTGTTCTTCCATCTCTCTTCCCGGCCATTACTTTTCCCCCTTCCGTTCCCTCCCCTCTCCCTCATAGCCTCTCCTCCCCTTCCCTCTTATCCCCTCCTCCCCATCAATCCTGTCTTCCCCTCCTCTCCTCTCCTGTCCTCCTATCCTTCCTGTTTCTCCATCTTACTTCTTTCCCTTCTTCTTTCTCTTCTCCCATTTGGTCTTACTTTTCTTCCCCATTTTCACTCCTCCTCTTCCTCTTCCTCTTCCTTTTCCTCCTCCTCCTCCTCCTCCTCCTCCTCCAGCCCTAAAACAACACCTCCTAATGGCGCGTTTCACATTGATCCCCGCCCTTGACATTTACACACGTCAGTATTATGACAGCTGATGGAGAGGGCCTTCACGTGGTGGCACCGATATTCCTTGACGGCTCCACTGCCTGGTTATGCAAACGTCCCTCAGCTTCCTCCTTATCCCCGGGGAGGAGGATGGACTGCAGGAGAAGCGTAAATTCAGCAGCAGTCCATGGGTTCACGTTCAGATGAGCCTGGGACCACCACCACCACCACCGCCGTCGTCGTCGCCGCCGCCGCCGCCGCCACCGCCGCCGCCGCCGCCACCGCCACCGCCACCGCCGCCGCCGCCGCCACCACCACCAGCGACAACAGCAACAAGACGCAACAACACTAAGAGCAACAGTGACGTCTAGTTTATTTTCTTCTAGTCAGGAGTTATAATATTAAATGACATCTCGGGCTGAAGGGTTTAAAAGCACCGACTAAAGGGATTGGACACGAACTCCACTTACTTCTTCCGTACGGTGATGCGTGTATAAATATCTTTGTGGCTAATGCTAAACGATTTTATTCAGCTGGAATTAGACAGCATTGACAGAAGGGATTGTTTTACCTCCGACAATGAGAGTTGGAGAGGGTTATGTATTCACCCATGTTTGTCTGTTTCCTTGTTTGTCAATGTATCTCGGTAAGTTCCTAATGTATTTCAATGATATTTTTGGATATGAGAGTTATGGGTCAAGGAAGAGATGATTAAATTTTGGTGGTGATCTGAGTTGTCTGGTATAGGCGTTGATGGAGGTATGCGCCCTGTCTTTCTCGTTGTTGTTGTGCTGCTCTTTTTGTTGTAGGCGCATCTAGACGTTCACATTACTAGAATGGGTTAAGCTAATTGTATGACTACGATTCAGATAATTGCATGGATTTCTCTCTCTCTCTCTCTCTCTCTCTCTCTCTCTCTCTTTGAGGGGAGGCTCTCCTAGGTTTATATTACATGGTTTTGAAAGGACACAGTATTTTGAGGCGGTCACGCTATAGAGAAACTATGATAAATGATTGAATAACACACACACACACACACACACACACACACACACACACACACACACACACACACACACACACACACACACACACACACACACACACACACACACACACACACACACACACACACACACACACACACACACACACACACACACACACACACACACACACACACACACGAGTGACACTGTGACATTTAATACCAACACCCTCACCACCACTTAATACACTCGTAAAAACCCGCTACCAACACTACCACCACAAAGCTACCACCACTATCACCACCACCTCCTCCTAAGCTACCATAAAATCCTATCACTGCCAAAACGCCATCACTACTATGACAACACCACTACCACTGCGACCACCACCACACCACTAATACTAGTATCACAGTAGCATACCAACACTGTCACACCACTAACATTACTACCACTCTGAGCATCACCACAACCATCAACGCCACAACATCATTACCACAATAAGCACCACCACCACAACACCACCACCAGTAACACCACAACCACACCGCCATCCCCACCACTACCATCCCCACGGCACCACCCTCATACCCCCACCACACTCTCCCTTCAATCCCACATCACCCACACCACAACCACACCACCCACACGACACCGCCACTTCACAGCGCCACCACACCTCTCATACCAGTAACAGTAGGAGTGTTTGTGAGTCTAATACCACCAAACCATCACTCCCACATAACTCACACCATCACACCACTCCTGCCATACCCTGAACGCTCATACCACTAACACCATCACCACATTACACCACTCACACCACCTCACCCTTGCCTCACCACGCACACTTCTGCCAGAACCAGCACCTCCGTCATCACTTAGATTCCCATACCACCACACTACCACACCACCACCAATTCGCTATCATCACCACACCACCCCTTGACCTCTCACACCATCACACCACTCACACCCACACCACTAACAATAGAGCGTGTGGGAGTAATTCATCAGAGGGAAGCAATGATGGCAGCAGCGTCCAGCTGATCAATGTTATCCTGGAAAATTGCTGTTAATGTTTAATACCCATAAGTAAGGACACACAGGGAGGATGGAAGGGTCGAACACATAGGGAGGATGAAGGGGTCGGACACAGGGAGGATGGAAGGATCGTACACATAGGGAGGATGAAATTATTAGACACACGGGGAGGAAGAAAAGTTCGTACACATAGGGAGGAGGGAAGGGTTGGACACATAGGGAGGATGAAAGGACCGTACACATAGGGAGGATGGAAGGGTCGGACACATAGGGAGGATGAAAAGGGTGAAGGTAGGGTGGGTGAGGGTGAATAGGGATATTACGCCAAAGTGATGTGTTGGTGGATGAAATATATTGATGGCTATGGTATTAGTAAAGATGGTATTAGTAATCTTTTATCATCATCATCATCATCATCATCATCATTATCGTCAAAACTGATTTAATTCGTTTGGCAGTAATTTTTTTTTTTTTTTTTTTTTTTTTTGAGAGAGAGAGAGAGAGCTGTAATAAAAAAAGGATTGCTTTACCTAAGCTCACTGATACCTGAAGGAAATATTTTCAGCGCTACCATAATGATCTCTGGTGATGAGGAACTCGAAATAAATAAATTGATAGATAGGGAAATAGATAATAAATAGGTTCATATCCATGCATATATTTTTGTAAACATTGACAGGCAGATAGATAGATAGGTAGATAGATAAACATGGATAGATAGATAGGCAAGTGGATAGGCACGGTAGATAAAACAGGCAGGTAAGGTAGATGCAAAGTGGACAGACACATGATAGATACTAAATGAGGAAGATAGACAGGCAGATGGACAAATTGGCTGATAGATAAATATATTGTGTAATATTTTGTGTTTGATATGGCTGCATGTATTCCTGGTAAATTGGTTATGACAGAGCCGTATTAAGTGTAAAATAAAAGCAATTTCTGTGTGTGTGTGTGTGTGTGTGTGTGTGTGTGTGTGTGTGTGTGTGTGTGTGTGTGTGTGTGTGAAATAAGACGTCACCGGTCCTTATACTGATTGGGTTAAGGGATATTATTTATAACCTCTTCACTACGAGAGATCATTCGTAACCTGAATTCAATCATCCGGCGACAATTTAAGCCACGCATATGTTAGAGTTTTCAGTATTTGCAATGTTTTTTTAGGCCATTTTCCAAACTCCTATTGCGTTTTCTAAATATATGAGCAATTCCCAGTCCCCCTATGTATGGTTAATAGGTATGTATATGTCTGTCTGTCTACGTATCCTCCATTCTCCTGGTATGAATAACCTAATCTGTCCACCTCCCTCCAGTCCTGTCATTCTGCCTTTCACCACCTTGTCCCCCTGTCCACAATTTGCCCATTAGCCTGGGTAATTGGACCCGCTCAAAAACTTCCCCTCGGTCATTGACAAGGGGGAGAAGGGAGAGGGTAAACTGTGGGAGGGATGGGAGGGGAGGGGTCGGGAGAGCTGATAGGAAGGGGGAGAGGCTGGGTAATTTGTCAGAGGTGAAAATGGCATTGGCGTATATATTTACCCCACGCCGCGGAGTGTAGGTGGTGGTTGGTGTGGGGAGGTGTAGGTTGCGTTGGTCTGTTTGTGTGTGTGTGTGTGTGTGTGTGTGTGTGTGTGTGTGTGTGTGTGTGTGTGTGTGTGTGTGTGAGTGCCTAACAGTCTGTCAGTTTGCAGATATGGGTCTGTCATGCGGGTGACTGATTGATGATGATGATGATGATGATGATGAGGAGGAGGAGGAGGAGGAGGAGGAAGAAGTTGCTGATGGTGGTAATACTTGATGATGATGATGATGATGATGATGATGAGGAGGAGGAGGAGGAGGAGGAGGATGCCTAACATTGGATTCATTAAGAGAGACAAAGGGAATGATCCTACGTGCTCTTAAGTTGTCTCGTAATATTTTATGCATGAAGGTAATGGTAAGCAAACAGACCTCCGTAAAAGAATGGGGTAGAGAGAGAGAGAGAGAGAGAGAGAGAGAAGGTGGGGACAGTGAATCGATGTGAATATCTTGAAAAATTTCCTCCTTTTTTTCTTCTCCCTTTTTTTCCTTCTTCCTTTTTTTCCTTCTTCCTTTTTTTCCTTCTTCCTTCACCCTGTCCTTCTCTTTCCCATTTTCCTTCAGTCTTCACTTACCCTACTCTCTTCGGCTTCATTCGCTTTCCTCCCTCCCCCTACATCCTACCCACCATCATCAGTCCTCCCATCTCTCCCTTTTTCCTTCTTTCTTTTCCCAGTGTCTTTCTTGCCAACCCTTCCTCACTGTCTACATTATCGACATATTCTCCTTTCCTTTGTCTCTACTCTCTTCCTCCTCTGACTTCCATCTCTTTTCTTCCCTCCCTTTCCCGTTTTTCTCCATTATTCTCTCTCTCTCTCTCTCTCTCTCTCTCTCTCATCTTTGTCCTTCCCTATTCATTCTCACTCCTTTCCCATCCTTCATTCCTCTTTCCTTTCGTTCCTCTTTCTCCTCTTCCCTTAGGCGGATGCAGAGGGTGAGAGGTGTGAACGTTGAGTGTAGAGTTTCGAGGGGTAGACCGAAAAAGACTTGGGTCGGGGTCAGAGAGTGTGACTTCAGGGTTAAGGGACTGAACAGAGAGGCTGCTGGAGATCGAGCAGCGTTGGGAGCCGCCATTAGGTGACCAGAGCCGACGCATGCAAGTGTAATGGAGCATTTACAAACGGACAAAAATTCTTTCTCTTTTCTTTCCCATGCCCATCTTGATCCATTCTCCTCACTCCTTTCCTCCCTCTCCCTCTCCCCTTTCCACAACCCCTCCCTCTCCCTCTCCGCAACCCTTCCCCCTCCCCAACCCTTCCCCCTCCCCAACCCCTCCCTCTCGCCAACCCTTCCTTCTCCCTTTCCCTCCTTCACTAACGAGCTGCCACTAAGAATTCCAGACTTCACGGTTAGATGTCCACAATTTTATACCCCAGATATGCTTGTTATGGGAGGGGAGGGGAAGGAAGGCAGGAGAGAAAGAGAAGGGGGAGGGGGAAGGGGAAGGGAGGGGAAAATGGAAATACGGGAGAGAAGAGGGGACAGCGAAGGAGGGAAAGGAGGGGAGGAAAAATATAAGGAAGATTGCTGGGTGGAGGTAGGAGGTGAAGGGGAAGACTATAGAAGGGAAGGGGGAGGATAAATGGAACAGGAAAAGGTGGATTACGATGGAAGAAATGAATAGGAAATGGGAGAAGGAACGGAAAAATGGATCAAAGAAGAGACAGGGGAGGAAAAAAATAGGTAGGGGGAAGGGAGAGAAGAAGGAGAGCACGGGGAGAAGGGGGAGAAGGAAAAATTAGGAAGAGCAGAATGAGTAAATGAAGGAAGGAAGGAACGAGGGAAGGAAGGGAGAACGGAAGGGGAAAAATGACGACGGGAGGGAGGGGTTGTGGGAGGGAGGACTGTAGTGGAGGGAAAGAGGAGGAAGAATGTAAGGGTGGTAGTGGGAGGGTAAAAAAGGGGAAAAAGGGTGGGAGGAAAGAGCTGTAAGGGAGACATTGAGTAAAGAGGAGGAAGAGGAGGAGAGGGAGGGAAAGACTGAGGGAGAAGAGAGTAGAATGAGAGAGAGAGAGAGAGTAATATTGGTGTAGTTATTATGGGCAAGATTGGTTTATGAGGGAGTTTAGGTTAATATTGTGGTTAGACATTTCTCTCTCTCTCTCTCTCTCTCTCTCTCTCTCTCTCTCTCTCTCTCTCTCTCTCTCTCTCTCTCTCTCTCTCTCTCTCTCTCTCTCTCTCTCAACTCGTTTGAAACTTGGCCTGAGAATTAAGTGACGACATATTGAAAAAGTTGGAGTGGAGGGGAGACTTAGGTAGGTCCGAGTGGGGAAGGGAGGGTAGGGGAGGAGGAGGGGAAGGAGGGAGAGGAGGGAGACGAGGGGAAATGCAGGTAGAAGGATGGAGGGAGACGGGAGAGGTAGAGAGATCAGGAGAGAAGGTAGGAGACTGGAAATGAGTGAAGTGGAAAAGGAAATGTGAAAAAAGAAAGAAGAAAGTAGAGCAAGAAAAGCAAGAGAAAAGATAGAAAAATATATTGTTATACACAGGGATTGGCAGCAAAAATGACCCACCACTACCACCGCTTCGCCACCGTCAACCCCTCCAGCTGAAACCGGCATAAAAAAAGAAGAAAATAAGGATAGTCATGCAGTGAGGGAATGGTCGTGAAATGTTTTGTAGGGAATGATGAGTGAAGAGTGTGCATTTGCGGTATCGTTGGCTGGAAGATAGAAGTTACATCAGGGCGAGTACATCTTCCGGGGTCAGAATGGGAGACTAAAAATTGTGATGAATGTGTGTAACCGCAGATAATAAGCCTGGATATTTATTCATGCGACTTTTGAACCACTAATCTATCACATATTATCACGCTGAAAGGTAGTTAGTTCGATAGTTTTATAACCTTACAGATGAAATAGTTTGCTTGTTAATACAGGAAACGTTTGGCAGATACTATACCGTTGCTAAACGTTTGCCAAATATTTTACTATAAACGTTTGCCTTATACCTTACTGGAAACGTAAGGGAAATGCTTTACTAGAAACATTTGCCAGATATTACAGTGGAAACGTTTGCCAGATATTTTAACGGAAATGTTTGACAAAATATTTCCCAGCCATTACCTCTACTGTAATTCAACCTGTCTGCAGTGAAGTATTTATCGGTCCCCAAATTACCATGGCCTTTGAAAACTTGATATAGCGTACTTGAGTTGGATCTCCTTGCTTTGTGTCCTTTGATAAGAGGGAGTGAGACAGGGAGCGAGGAAGGAAGAGATTAAGTAGGAGGAAGAAGAGTTAAGAGGTACGGGAAGAATGCTTGGAGGAAGGCGGGGAGAAGAGGTGTGGGAGGAGGAGGAGGAGGAAGGGAAGGAGGAGGAGGGTCATTTGTAGTGGAGGGGAGTGTGGGAAAGAAGGGGAGGGAAGAGAAGGAATGAAGGGAAGGAGTGCATGTGATGGGGAGAGATGAAGGAAAAGAGAACAGAAAAGAAGAAAGGAGATGATGAGGAAATGAGGGAGAAAGACATGCGTGGAGGGGAAAGGAGGGGAAGGGAGAGGAGAGAAGTGATGGGGAAGGGGCAGGGAGGAGGCAGGAGCAGGAGGATGTGTAATGAAGAGAGAGGAGGGAGGAAGAGAGGAAGTTTGTTAAGGCTAAGGAGAGGAAGATTGGAGCTGGGAGAATGCAGTAATGAGAGAGAGAGAGAAAGAGAGATTGTACGAGTAAATGGATGAGTCTTCCTGCATTTACAATTAGCATACACGTACATTACCTTCTAGCATTTCAGTCTAATAATGAAAAATACCATGGTTTCATCTTGAATAATTTATTTTGACGCCTGGGAAACTATAATTATTTTTAATTTCTCAGAATTATCAGACTTATCGAAACCTGCGGACAGACATCATTATCATCATCGTCATCTTTATCATTATCATCATTATCATCATCAACTTAAGGAGCTTCTTTAACATCATCATCTATCATATCTTCATCATCATCATCATCATCATCATCAGCTATGGAGAATCATCATTATCATCATCATCATCATCATCATCACCATCGTGTGGTGTTTGCTGAAGCAGAATCTTAAGAGTTGTCCCTGTCATGAAAGGGTCATTGGCCTCAATATTAACATTCTTAGGCCTCTGTACTTACTCGCAGCTGAAAGAAATCGTCTGGCATTAGTTGGAATAAAATAGGATAGACAGGATAGAATAGAATAGATAGACGGTGCGACCATGAGAGGGTTACCCAGGGATCTCACACAAATGGAGTCAAATCGTCGGGAGGTTACAAGAATGAGGTAAAAAAAAATATTAGAGGTCCTTGGTCTGGCTTGGCTTAGAGTGGTCCCACCTTCATTTTTGCCCCATGAATCAGGGCTTTGCATTGAGGAGGCCTGAATGATGAGGGGGTATAAGTGAGGCCCATTTTCCCACGCCGCTCTGGTGATGGGGGTGTTACTCAAGGTCTTATGTTTTTCCTTTATTTTTCTTTACTGTTCGTTGTTCTTTATTTTTTCGTAGGTTCTGTGGGTTTCCTTTATTCTCCTGCCTCTCCACCGCTCTACCCTCCCCACTTACACAGCCATGGGACTAGGGCACTATACTCTGTTTGCTTCGCCTTGGCCTAAAACTTCCATCTCCGTCTTGATTGCTGAGCCGTAGCAGGAGATTAACACTGTAACACTCGTATGGTACTAGTTACGAAGAAGTGTTAAGGAAAGGATGCAGTACCGTAGTATTGTGCATTTCAGTCACTGAGCAGCCGGAAATAAACTGAAAAAGGATGAAAGATTGGGTCGTTAAAGTGAATGAACTATAGTAATGATGATGATGATGATGATGATGATGATATGAATGACCGGAGGTGTGGCTTTTTTTCGCTGATGTAGTTTAGTGGTACAAAGTCGTATTGGTCAGAGGAATCCAAAATAAATGCTGGATTTTTTCTTTTCTTTTTTCCCTCATTTTCTTCTTTATTTTTTATTTTTTTTCATCCAGGGACGTACGGTTTTCTAATCTGGGCTGTATGTATAAATTTTTCTTGGCTTAACGTTATGCTTAAGTTTACTTGTGTATATTCCTTGCCTCATTATACAGGTTTCAGACACTTCACAGGCTAATTAGAGTGATTGTTAAAGCGACTGGTACGAATAATAAGATGATCTTGATAAAAAAGTTAATTGTTATGGAGCACTGTTTATTGTAAGAGAGAGAGAGAGAGAGAGAGAGAGAGAGAGAGAGAAACAGAAAGTGGAGGGAGGAGTAAGGGAAGAGGGAAGACATTAGCTCGGGGCAAGTAGGAAAGAAGAACCATTTCCCAGTGTAAGACGGGAACACTTTGCGCCATTAACCTCTAAACTTCAAGTAGTCTCAGCGTTTTTCTGGCCTTTCTTTTATCCGACCCGAATTTGAATGACTAATTTAACCCCTTGGCCCATTTTCTCAGCTAAGGAAAATCGTGTTGGGTAGAGTGAGTTAATACGTCCGCTGTTAACTAGAATTTATCTGATATTATCCCTTTACTACTGTGAACACTGTGTTCGCCTCAATACAGTACCAAAGTTAGTATTTCGGTCACAAGGAGAGGATTATTCAAGGCAGGTTTTGTGATATTTGACTACGTTGACGTTTCGTGTATAAAAAAAAAAAAAAAGAGGATCATTTTTTTGTATGTGAATGGAAATCGTGTAGAGCGTCTTTAACAGCTAAAGGAATAATCACGTTAGGTTTTACTAATTTGACTGCTGATATTTCTGACTTGTAATAACAACACCGTCAAGATGAGAGTAAGCACGCTTCGCTCTCATATACCTGTACATACGATCGCTCCATACAACGTTATTTCACTTCACGCGTGGAGGAACTAAAGCAAGAATGAATTACACAAGACGCCCTCGGGCTGAGCGGAATAGCGCCTTGGCTGCAAATGACTGGCTTCACATTTCATTTTGACAAATTTCGGACGGTTTTTCTTTGCTCGAGAGAAGCCTGGCGCCCCAGTAGTGTTAAAAATTTCAGTTATCGTTTCGGCATCTATCTCTGTGTCTGTCTATCCATCTGTCTGTATCTATTCTAGAGTCATTTTCATATGTAACAAGCTGTTTGTTGTATCCTTCCACCTGTTTTCCTTAACAGACCCCCCTCTATTCCTTCGTTAAGAAAGGAAAGGAAATTCGACAATCTTGTGAGGAGATGCGAAATCACAGAACAGCCCAAAATGGTCGAAATACGTGTTATCACCCACGGCCATTTCAGCAGGGGAGAGTGTGGTGTAATGTTGTCGGCAAGGAGAAGGGTTATTTGTGTTGGATTACCGTGGCGAGAGAAACAGTACGTACCACCTTTGCACGACATTTACGAGGCACCATCAGAGATAAACGTCATATCAGGCTTATAAAAGATGGCTTGTTTCGTGACTCGTAAAAGATGCCTTGTTTTGCGACGGGTTGTGTTATCGTTGTTGTTGCTCTTCTTGAATATTGGGTCACACAGGATTAATATCAGCTTCGTTCCTTTCATTAAACCCTTTCACTCTGGTAACATAATTTCTTGTTTAATGGTACGATTTCTTGATGATTCTGTTCAGCTTAAGCATCATCATTCGTCTCATTTACTCGTAGGTCCGCTTCCACAGTGCAGACTTTTACACACCTGTTTCATCTTCCTTAGTCACTTTGGTGGCGATTTTGGCGGACGCACAAACCATTAACACGAGCAGGGCCACGAGAAGTAAATATATGTCGCCGTTCTAGTCGACCATGAAAACGGACCTGGTGGCGGTCTGGTAAAAGATATAGTAGTAGTAGTAACCCAAGACTTGTATGGAACGTGAACCCGGTGGACGGCAGGCTAAGTTTTCCCCCTTGCACCCTGTTCAAATATACTTTCATCCTTTGAATATCTTAAAATCCCTTTGGAAATTAAAGATGCAAACTATATCTCTGGTATGAGTAGCGTGCTAGGGAATTCCAAGATAGATTCAGTAACACATTTTCCCCAGCGCCTTATCCTGCCTGTTTGATATCAGTATCGTCGTGAAAGTTACGGATGCAAACAAGAAAACATCTTCTCAAGTTGTCATATAAAGACGTAATATGCAAAATAAGTCGCTGAGGAAAAGGTGCCACGAAGCCTTCTGGTCAATGAGAGTACGATTTTTGAACGAGCCAGACTTTACCAAAATGGCGATGTTCTGTGTCCGTATTCTTGTCGGCTGAGGAAGCTCCCTAACATCTTTTCCTAAGCGACTTATTTTGCTTCTTACACATTACTGTCCTCTTCCGCGTTATATTTTTCCTTCCAGAATCGCCATACTCTGTATAAATGACGAACAAATGGATATTACCTTGCCGTATCCAAAAATAAATTGCTAAGAAAGATGTGTTGGGGAGTTTCCTTACCTTACGAGAATAAGGGCCATGGAAACTATATTAACGAGCCCTATCCAAAAATAAATCGCTAAGGAAGGGGTGTTGGGGAGCTTCCTTGACCGACGAGAGTACGAGCCCTGGCCGTATCCAAAAATAAATCGTCAAGGAAGAGGTGTTAGGGATAGTGAAGGGGATTCTGTTTAATTTCAGAGGGATCACGGCGCTGGTGCAAGGCAGGTACATTGGAGGGCTTTGAGGATCCAGGAACGCTGAAGAGATTTTGAGAAAAGGAGTGGTATTTGTCTTGCACACACTGAACAGAAAATATTTATGTAATCGTATGTGTTAATTATAAAGTGACTCATTACACCACGTTGTTCCGGTACGCTGAGCTGATGTCACTCATTATTTCTTGTTTGTTTCATCATCAGTATAATTTCCACCTTTTTTCTTCCTCTTCATCTTATCATCATCATCATCATCATCATCAATAACATCATCATCGTCATCTCCTTCTCCTTCATCTTTTTTCTTCCTTCTCCTCTTCTTATCATCATCATCATCATCATCATCATCATCGTCGTCGTCGTCGTCGTCGTCGTCATCATCATCATCATCATCATCATCATCATCATCATCATCATCATCATCATCATCATCATCATCATCATGCCTCTCTTATTACCCCTTCAAGAGCACAAGGCTTTGCTATTTAGTCCAGACACTTAGGACAAGGGTGACCTGTCAGTTCTCCCTGAGCGGCACTATGCAAGCAGAAAACCCCCAGCCACCACATCGGTCTTTAAAATCCGTATGGACCACATCCGATTAGAGAGACTTAGCCCCCCAAACCACGGTGTGTTCAATTATTGGTTATGGGGTTACTGCTGGCGTGGTATTTATAGTTTCCTGGGTTACGCTGAGCCATGTGGTTAGTTACTCGGCGTAAATTTCCTTGCACATTAGAGCAAAAATTTATGAATAGTATGTTTTCCCAACGCTGAATAGAATCGTGTGGACTGACATTGAAGTAGAAGGAGAAATGTCACGTTCATTATAACAAAGAGTAATGAATAACATGTTTCCCCCTTTCTGAATAATGTCGTGTGAATTGAGGTAAATAATAATAAAAAAAAATCCTCCTTCATTATGGCACAAATTTATGAAACTGAATAAAATCGTCTAGTGAGAAAAATTATAAAAGGCGTCATTGTCCCGACCAGTTGAATGTATATCAAACAGTAACCTATTTACAAAGAGAGAGAGGTTTCCAAAGCTTAATAAACTTGTCTGGAGGTTGCAAGAAATGATGCTAGAAGAAGCCGTCATCCCACTAATTAGACCAAGACAGGTATTCTTGTCCCTAACACCTCTTGCATAGCGATTTATTTGCCGCACTACGTCATACTGCTCTCTTGGATGCTATTTTTTTAAGTTTCAGCCACCAACATGGAAGGCAAAAATAACACACAAGAGATAATGAATGAGCTGTATGCAAAAATAAACTGGTAAGGAAAAGGTGATAGGGAGCTTCCTTTCCCGACGAGAACAGAGACCTAAGACGATGTGTTCAAGACGGTTTGGTGTTTTCCTTTCTTTTTTTTTTTTTTCTTTTTTTTTAGACGACTGTATCTGTCTCAGGAAACCAATGTTTATATTTACATGCGTTTGACTAGTTTGTTTCAGTTTGGGCAGGGGATATTTTTTGGGACGTGTGTGTATATGTGTGGGTGGGTGGATGGGTGGGTGGGTGGGTGGGTGGGTGGGTGGGTGGGTGTGAAGGGTATATATGAGCTGTGTTTTTAAGTAGGCATTTGTGTGGAGAACAGGGATAGAGGTTGATAGAGATACAGTCAAGCAGACCGAAAGACACACAATGAAAGATAAGTAGAAAGTTAAAAAGAAAGAACAAACAGAGGCAGACAAAGATAAGGAACGAAAATTAAACAAAACGAGAAAGACAGCTGAGCCCCATCAGTACTCTCACATATAAATCACAACACACACACACACACACACACACACACACACACACACACACACACATTATCGCCTTCATATTTCAGCATTAGGCAAGGCAGTAAGCTTGCAAGGTGCCTGGGAGATTAATAGTGCTTGTTTTGCTTGGTTTAAAGGGCAATGCGGGGGATGATTTAAATGGCTCGACGGGAGGTGATTTAAATGGGGTTGTTAATGCGAAACTGAGTTGTATTTCTCTCTCTCTCTCTCTCTCTCTCTCTCTCTCTCTCTCTCTCTCTCTCTCTCTCTCTCTCTCTCTCTCTCTCTCTCTCTCTCTCTCTCTCTCTCTCGTATTACGGTTTCACAATTGACTTTAGTTTCACACACATAAATATTCCCCCATCACCGCACTTTAGCCACATACCACGCTACCACCATTCTCTAACCATGCGTCCCTCCTCAGTGACGTGGCGGAGGGTATCCCCGTGGACAACCAGAACTTCGTGCACCTGGTATCGTGCACTCAGCTCATGTGCAGGGAGCTCAGGAAGTGCAAGAGGCTCATCCAGACCATGCCTATGGACATGACAGAGTACTATGGTTAGTGAAGTTTGGATCTGTTGTTAGTACCGTGTTATTATAATAATAATAATAATAATTATTATTATTATTATTATTATTATTATTATTTATTATTATTATTATTATTATTATTATTATTATTATTATTATTATTATTATTATTCCTATGTGTGAAAACAGTTTAGCACAACAAGAGATTTCAGTGCACTTAGCTGAAAATTTCCATAAGTACTGTATATATATTATGTATGTATATGTATGTATGGCCAAGAGACAAGTTTTTCCGAACGTATCTTCTATACCAAGGGATCTTCGCCCACCAGTGAGAGAGAGAGAGAGAGAGAGAGAGAGAGAGAGAGAGAGAGAGATTTTTTGTAGATTGGATAGAGGCCAAAGACAGATTTTCCCCTCCATATGTTTTAAGTTAAGGGTCTTGTTTAGTAGGGGAGGGGGATCGAATCTTGAACCTCTTTGTTATTCCCGGCCACGGTTCTCAAGACGGGAGGCTGAAAGTTTGCCTGATTCTAGATACGAATGGGGAAGCGCGTTTTGGAACCCATGTCTGTTTATTCCTTGGGGTCTCTGGCTGGGATGGGATGAAGCTCTTAGAAGACTCCCTATTATTCCCAATTTTATTTGAAGATACAGAGACAGGATTTGTTAATGGTACTTTTAATATTATGGGCTCCGAGTTTTTATTTTTTCAGTCATTTTGTTAGATACGCCATTGAAATATATTAAGTAGATTGACATGACGTGGACTACAAATTCGACAAAGTTAATATAATTTGCCTTGCTAACTAGTCTACGTTAGGTGTCTGTTAGAAAATGAGAAGTATCAATGTGGGTGTGATTGCAGGGAAGGAGAGTCAAGATGGGTGCGTGGAGTGGGTGTGGAGGGGATGGGTGTAGGTGTGGGTGTCTGTAGGGAGGTCAGGTGTGGGATGGGTGAATAGGAGGGAGATGAATGGATGTAGATGTAATTGAGAATGTGTGTGTGTGTGTGTGTGTGTGTGTGTGTGTGTGTGTGTGTGTGTGTGTGTGTGTGTGAAAGCAATCGTATTTTAAAATGGACGAAATGTAAAGGATATTCTGATAATGATTGACGACCCACGAAAACTGCTTTTATGTTTGTCTATAAAAATCATCCCAACTAATTAAACAAACGCTATTGAATATTTTAAAAAGGAAGGCAAATTTCGAGATAGGTTTGGCTGTGTTTTAAGATAATTGTTTGAAAAGTTCCTATATTTTTTTTATCGTTATTTCGTGCCTTTAGAATTGCTGAAAAGATACACTTGAGGATATTGAGAGAGAGAGAGAGAGAGAGAGAGAGAGAGAGAGAGAGAGAGAGATCAAGGGAGAAAAGAGTGAGGGAGAAAGGGAGGTAGGGTAGACAATGAAGGCCTGGGCAGTGGTGTGTATCTTTCATGACTGTGTAAGTAGCCGGTGTAAAGGAGCCTTAATGAGGGCGCGCACACAGAATAGGGGGCTGAGGCTAGGCTGAATGGGGAGAGAAAAGGGGAGGGGGAAGGAGGGGCTGGAGGTAAACAGGGAGAGAAAAAAGGGAGGAGCTCGGGTGAATGGGGAGAGATGAATGGGGAGAGGCTGGGATGAATGGGAAGGAAAAGATGAAGGGAAGGAGGGACTGGAGGTAAGTAGGGAGAGAAGATGGAGGAAAGGAGGGAGTAGAGGAAGACAGGGACAGAAAACGGAGGAAAGGAGGGGCTGGAGGTAAAAATGGAGAGAAAGGAGTGAGGGAAGGAGGGATGGAGGTAAATAGGGAGAGAAAACGGAGGGAAGGAGGAAATCGAGGTGAATAGGGAGAGAAGGGGGAGGAAAAGAGGGAGTAGAGGTAAATAGGAAGAGAAAAGAGGGGGGAAGGAGGGGCTGGAGGTAAATAGGGAGAGAAAAGAGGGAGGGAAGGAGGAACTGGGTGTTAATAAGGAGGGAGAAGGTGGAAGATGGAGAAAAGATGGAGGGAAGGAGGAAATGGAAGTGAATAGGGAGAGAAAATAGGGAGGAATGGAGGAAATAAAAGTGAATAAGAGGACTTGTATAAATAGGTAGTATAAAAGAACTTTAATGAGGAACTACAACGGAATAGGGGGCCGAGGTTAGGCTGAATAGGGAGAGAAAAGAGGAAGTGTGGAGGGAAATAGGGAGAGAAAAGAGGAAGTGTGGAGGGAAATAGGGAGAGAAAAGAGGAAGTGAGAAGGGAAATAGGGAGAGAAAAGAGGAAGTGAGGGAAATAGGGAGAAAAGAGGAAGTGTGAGGGAAATAGGGAGAGAAAAGGGGAAGTGTAGAGGGAAATAGGGAGAGAAAAGAGGACGTGTGGAGGGAAATAGGGAGAGAAAAAAGGACGTGTAGAGGGAAATAGAGAGAGAAGAGGGGAAGTTTGGAGGGAAATAGGGAGAGAAAAGAGGAAGGGGTTGAGGTTAGTAGGGAGAATGAGAGAGATGGGATGAAGAAAGATGAGTGAATAGTGAGTGTGTGTGTGTGTGTGAGAGAGAGAGAGAGAGAATGGGTTGCAATTGAGTAAACTGTAGAAGAAAAGCAACAATGAACAGCTTGGACGCTAAGAGGAAGATGAGGAGGAAGAGGGAAAGGAAGAAGAGAAGATGAGAGGAGAAAGAGAAGAGAGATGAGGAAATACGGGAGGAAGAAGAAAAAAAAAGACGGGGAGAAAGAAGAAGAGGAGGAGGAGGAGGAGGAGGAGGAGGAGGAGGAGGAGGTAAAGATAAGAAGATGATGGACGGGAATAGGGGAGAGAATGGAACGATAGAGGGGAGGGGAGATAGGAGGAGGGGAAGAGCTGGAGATAGGCTTAAAGGAGAGAGAGAGAGAGAGAGAGAGAGAGAGAGAGAATATGGATGGAGTATTGAGAGCTGGAAGGAGAGTATAAAGGGAGGGAGAGAGACAGGCGGGGAAGAAATATAAAAAAAATAGAAGTTGAAGGGAGGAAGGAGGAAGGAACATGAACGGAAGGAATATAGAGGGAGACAGGGAGAATAAAGAGGGTGTAGAGAGAGAGAGGGTGGGTGGGAATATAGAGGGAACGTAAAGGGTGACATAGATGGAGTGTAGAGGGAGGGAGAAAGAGTGTAGAGGGAGAAAGGGAGGCAGGGGGTGTGGTGAAGGAGGGAGAGAGAGTGTATGGAGGGAAGGAGGGAAGGAGGGTAGAGGGAGTGTAGAGGGAAAGAAAGAGGGCGTTTCGAGGGAAAGGGGGAGGGTAGAAGCAGACGGAGAGAGGGAGGGTTGGGTGGAGGGAGGGAAGGAGGGAGTGTGAAGGGAAACATAGAGGGAGGGAGGGAGGGAGGGAGGAACCATCTGTCTCTTATAATTAATGGGACCTGTCGAGGGGAAGGTTGCGAATGTGGTAATCAGGAAACAGGGAGAATAAATTTTGGCCAGGGAGGAAAGGGAGGAGTGACAGGGAGGGAAGGAAGAAAAGGGCAGGAGAGAGAGAGAGAGAGAGAGAGAGAGAGAGATGTAAGAAAAAAAGGAAAAAATTGAGGGAGGAAGAGAATAAAGAAGGATTATAAGGAAAATAGGGGGAAAAAGAGAAAAAGAAAGGAATGAGGGCGAATGAAAACTAGGGAGGAATAAAAGAAAAAACAGAAGAGAAAAATGAAGACAGGTATGAAAATAAAGATGAGATGACAGATATGAAGAGAGAAGACTGGATAAAACGCAACAGATGGCGAATAGATGAAAGTAGAGATAAAGACAAAGATGATGAGAAGAAGGAAGTGTAAGAAATGGGAGAAAAGGGAGAGATAAAACAACAGTAAAGTAGAAAAATTAAAAAAAAAGGATAACATTAACCCTTTCATGGAAGAACTGAGTACTTTTTCGGACAAAATCCAGACAATATTATATTTGTGAGTGGAAATTAAAGTTGTGAAAAATTTTATTCGAAGTATTATAAATCCTCAGAATAATGGGAGCACGAGTAAAATGAGTGAGTGAGTGAGTAAATGACACAGTTAGGAACAGACACTATATTTGGCCGTCCCTGTGAGTATGAGAGTAACTTAGTTCGTTTTTAGAAAGCGAACGTGTTTATGTAGAAAGCAGGCAAAAAGATGGAGCAAAAGAGAGAGAGAGAGAGAGAGAGAAAAAAAAAAACAGCTTAGATTAAAAAAAAAAAAAGTAAATGGTTAATGAGAAACTGTGATGAATAATAAGAATTGGGGAAGTGAACGGCAAAGGAATCAGGAAGAGAAGAAAAATAAATTGGCCTGAAGAGGAGCTAAGTAAGGAGTGTGGAGGACTCGGAGAGAGAGAGAGGGGTAGCGCGGGGATGACAGTGACGAGAGGAGGGGGAGGGAATAGCAGGGCGGGGAGGGGGAGGAGGGGAAGGGAGTGGGGGTGAAAGGAAAGGGAGGGGGGAGTCGATTGAAGGAATTATTAATGGTGCATCAAGTGAAAGGGTCAGGGTAGGGGAAGGGAGGGGGAGTAGGGGAGGAGGAAGAAGTGAGGGTAGGGAGAAAAGGGAAAGAAAGACGAAGGGCCTAAGAAGAAAAAGGGGAAAGGGAAGGAAGGAGGGATGGAAGCAAGGAAGGAAAGAGGTATGAAACTAGACGAGATGGATGGAACAGAAGACAGTTAAAGGAACATAGGAAGAGGGACATGAGAGGGAAAAGGAAAGGAAAGAAGCATACGAGGAGAGACGAAGGGAGGAAGAATGAAACTGATGAGAGCAAGTGAATGGGAAGGGATAAGGAAAGGAGCAAATGAATCGCACAAGGGAAGGCTATAGGGAAGGGGAAATGGATAGGGAGGGTGGTGGTGGAGTGTGTGACAGGTTGCTTTGATCCCGGTGCGCCCCTTCCCCCTTGGACGCTTTGAAATTAAGGTGCGGTGAGGGTTGGGGCGGCAAACACTTAACCCATTGAAGACGTGAGAAATGTAGGCCTCTCTATTGACGTTAGGCGACTCCCAAGCTGAATTAAATAGTATGGTGATATATTACAGAGTTGCGAGTAGTGTACAGTATTAATTAAGACTAACGGAAGGAGTGAAGGAGTAGCTAGTTGACCTATATCGACCCTGGGAGGCACTAGGATAAGAATCATATTTCTAAGCTTGGTAACCAGCCATACAGTCATCGTCACTCTTAGGTAACTCAGCCATAGATAGGGTCAGATTTTAAGCAGAGACACTCACGTTACAGATCTAATTCTACATCTCTCATTTCTTCTCTGCCACCAATTTCTACCAACAGCTCGGAAATAATAAGTTGGTTTTGGCTCTTGGTTAACTTTCCAGGCCATAGAGAACGTCAGTATACCATGACTTACCTCTTTATGGGGATATGAAGTGGAAACATGGCGTCATTTGATTAATTGGTTGATTGATTGATTAATTGATAGCAGTTGTATTGTCGTCAGAGGGTTAGCTTGTATTGTTGTTACCACCAGACGATTTTATTCAGCCAAAAGTTTCCTCTCGTCCTGTTAGATTAAAAAAAAAACATTTCCAGATACGGCTCCAAGACGTTACAAGTTTTATTTATAATATTCTTGTTATCGCTAAGCAGTCTTGATTGTGTTTTAGGACAGGGTGGAGTCGGGAGGTGGAGCGCAAGGAGAAGCTTAGTGCACTCGATTTAATGATAAATACCAGTACTGTTGGTTATTTTTCTGATACGCAACACATTTTCCTAACATCAGGCGACCTCACTTACCTACACTCAGCACACTACCACACATACAGCTCAGGTATTCCCCGCCATAAACTCAGCGCACACACTCCTCACCACACACCACCACATACCTACTACGCACCACCATATTCTCATCACACCTCCTTTCCACACACGCCAGAGAACCCATCAAGCACAATCAGTCTGCTTCACATCAGGTAAACAAGAGCAACGACAACAAGGATGCGTCTCTAATCTCCCGGACTGTCCAGGTGTCCATCCCTCTGCCCACACCCATATTGCCTGTTTCTCTTTCTCCCTCCCTGCTTCCCCACCTTCCCTCCCCTACATCCATCCATCTGTGCCCACGTTCTTTCTCTCTGCCTACCTTCCTCCCTCCCTCCCTCCTTATCTGCCTTACTTCTTTCCTGTCTTCTTTCCCCCCTGTCCTTCCTTCTTTCCTGTCTTACATCCTCACTTTCTCCCTCTCTCATTCCCTTCCATCCTCCCTTTATTCGCTGCCTCCCTCCCTCATTCCATGTCTTCCTTCCTCATTCCCTACCTTCCTCCTTCATTCCCTGCCTTCCTTCCTCTCTCATTCCCTGCCTTCCTCTCTCTCTCTCTCTCTCTCTCTCTGTGCCTCCCTCTTTCATTCCCTTCCATCCTCCCTTTATTCCCTGCCTCCTACCCTCATTCCCTGCCTTCCTTCCTCATTCCCTACCTTCATTTCTTGCCTTCCTCCCTCATTCCCTACCTTCCTTCCTCATTCTCTGCGTTCTTCCTTCATTCCCTTCCTTCCTTCCTCCTTGCCTGCCCACGTAATCAGAGACGAAAGTTCGTCCACTTTTCAACCACGTCTCCTTGACATGTAGAAAGTTTCCGTCACGTTCATGAACACGCATATCAAAGAAGAACCATCCCATCGCCTTAGAAACACACACGAGGAAAGTGAGAAGTGGAAGAGGTGAATTATTAGACGAATTTTTGTGCCAAACTGTCATTCCACACTACGGCAGCCAAGTGACATGTCGTGCACTGAATCCCTTTTTGTTCTCAATTCTTCATGCCACCAGATGATTTTATTCAGCATGGGAGAAAGGCCTGTTAGCAAAGGGGGTAAGGAAGTCAGTGTTTAATCCCTTCATTTCGGAAAGTCGGTCTCCAGATGAATGAAATCGCCTGGTAATAGCAAAATACAATAAAAATTACGTCCTTGGACTGAAGGGATTAATGTTACTTTACCCTGACAGGTTAACAGAATGTAGGATAAATAAATATTTTTTTTTTTACACATGCTGATGTATAATCCCATAACAGCTTGTAAATTTTGTGAGTCCTTCTTACTTTTTCATGCCGATTTCAGCTGGAGTGGTTGGGAGGAAGGGAGGGGCGAGGGGGGTGGCTCCTTCTTCCTTCCTTATCCTTAAAACCGCTGGTATTAGGTAGAATGATATGAGAAGATAGTAATATGAGCCAAGGAATTACACAGTAGTAACCAAGGAGTCTGAAGGTATTAGGGATAAGAGTTTAAAGAGCGTCACCAAATATCAGGGAGTTAACTACCGTACCGTAAATTTAGGTCGGCTGTACAACAAGACTGGAGGGAGAGACCTGGAAGTTGTTTGTTGTTTGCTTTCCCTTATGCTCTCTTGTTTGGTCGGGAAGTCGGATGTTATTTGCTTTCCTTTGTACCCTTTTGCTCCCCCCTTCCTTCATACATTCTTAACTGTTTACATCCTGCCTGCTGTATCCATCGCCCAAGTGTTCATCATGCCTACCTGCCTCCTTACCTGCTCGCCTTCTGTGCTTACCTCCATTCTGTTGTTCCATCCTTACTTCCATTCTTCTCTTCCCTCCTTACGTACCTCCATCTTTCTCTTCCCTTCCATTCTCCATATCTACCTCCATCCCTGTCTTCCCTCCCTACCTCCCACCCTTACCTCCATCCCTCTTTTCCCTATCTACCTCCTTAGCTACCTCCGTCCCTACCTTCCGTCCCTACCTACCTCTTAGCCCTTCAGTCTCCCTCCCCTGCCTTCCCCTCGCTTCCAAACCCTGTCTTCTTGCGTATCCATTCCTACCAATTTAGATAAACCCCCTGCATTCATACTCTCAATTCCCTGCATCCTACCTCCCTACCTCTCCTTCCTGCTTCTCTTCCGTACCTCCTTGTCACTTCTCTTTACCTCCCCTACTGCCTCTGTTCTGTTTCTTCCCTTTCTTTAATTTGCCTTCCTGCTCCCCTCCTACATACCTACTTACCTACCTGCTTCCTCTTCTTCCTGCATCATTCTTACGTTTCTTACTTCCGTTCCCCACCCTCTGCTTCCTGCCTGCCTTCTTCCTGTCTGCTTCCTGGCTGCCTGCGTTTTCTCTTCCATCACCTTGCCTCCCTCCTGCTTTCTCTTTGCCTCCTGCCAACCTCGCCTCCCTTCCTTCTCCCTGCTTCCTTCCTGCTTCCTCCCTGCCTCCTGCCGACCTCTCCTCCCTTCCCTCTCCCCCCTTCCCTCTCCCTGCCTCCTTCCTGCCTGCCTCGCGCCTCCCTCTCCTGTCTGCCTCAGATTAATAATTTGCCACTCCACGTCAGCGGTGGAGGCAGGAGAGTCAAATATAATAATCATTAGTCAGGCAGGCACTGAGGCGGAGAGGCACGGGGAGGCAGGGAGGGAGGGGAGACGGGGAAGGAGGGAGGGAGGCAGAGAGGTAGGGGGAGGGAAGGAGGGAGGGAGGAGAATGAAAAGGGAAGTTGGCTAAGATCGAGGGGGGAGGAGTAACGAATGAGTTGAAAGAGAGAGAGAGAGAGAGAGAGAGAGAGAGAGAGAGAGACCTACGAGGGTATCCCCAGAAAAGGAATATGTGGAGAATATAAACAAAAAACAGGAAAAGAACGAGAGATGGAGGAGGCAGGAAGAAAGGAGGTAAGGAGAGAGGGAGAAAGGGAGAGGAACTCGTAAGTAAAGAGGAAGAAAAGAGAGAGGAGATGGAAGGCCGGTGAAAGAGAGAGAGTAAGAAAGAGGAGGAAGCCGTAGAGGAGGAGGAAAAGAACCGAGTAAGGAAAGACACTGGAGATGAATGAGAGAGAGAGAGAGAGAGAGAGATAGTGTGTGTGTGTGTGTGTGTGTGTGTGTGTGTGTGTGTGTGTGTGTGTGTGTGTGTGTGTGTTTCTATGTTCATGCACGAAAGACAGGAGCACTAAGGATTGTAAGCTTTATCCTACGTATTCGTATTTGTGTTTGGAGGAGGGGCAGCGTGTGAATGTATGTTTGTGTTGATTGAAGAAGAAGAAGAAGGAAAGAGATTTATGGGTGAGAAATGTATCGTTTAAAAATGCACAGATAGTGGTGAAGTGAAGAGATAGATAGTGTAAAGGAGTTGATAGATATGATAAGAAAACTAAAAACCGTAAGAAGTTTAGAAGGTGAAGCAAAAGAAATACCTGAGAGGGAAGCGTGAGGGAATTAACCCCTTCATTCCGAGGACGTCTTCAATTGTTCTTGTTTCCGGCAGTGTTGTTCAGTTGAGAGAGAGTCATTTCGAACAGGAAGTCTTAGATGTAGACTTCCTACTGCCGTATGATGGGGTTTCACCTACGCTGAGCAGATTCGTCCTGTGGTAAGAAGAATAAAGCGGAAAAGACGAGGTAAAGGGGAATACGCGAGGAAGTAGTTGAAATCCTGAAGAAGATGAAGACAGGAAGGGCTCGTGAGGCAGAGTGGGTATGTGGTGGCCAGTAGAGTGGGTATGTGGTGGCCAGTAGTTGTAGCCACAAGATAAACTGAAATGTGAACCTAATGGACTGCAGGATGAAGCTTCTTAATATCTGCAATCCACCATCCTCATTTCGGGGGATAGGGGAGGAGGTGAGGGATGTCTGTCCAACCAGGCAGCGTAGCAACCTGGTTATATCGGTGCCACCGCGTGAAGGCACCCCTCAGGAGCACCGATGCGTGATAAAATGATGTGATATTGGGAAGAGCGGTGGTAGTGAATTGCCTCTGACAATTATTTTATGATGGCGTGGGAGGAGGGAATGTGTAATTGTATTAAAGATGCAGTTTCATTATGCCATTATAAAGGGGAAGGGTGATGGAGAGGAGTGTGGGACTTGTGGTGTTTTTCCGTGTCCATAGTGTAGGGGGGATTGTGAAAGGGGGAGAGTGTGGGAATTGTAGTTTTTTTATTTTATTTTTATTTTTTTTTGTGTGTATATAGTGTAGGAGGGATTGTGTAAGGGGTAAGAATGTTGAGGAGGAATGACGTGGGTGTAGTTTTTATTATTTTTAACTGTATAGAGGGGGATCTGTAAGAGTGCTAGAGGAGTGTGGAAGCTGTAGTTGTAGTGATTTTGTGTGCACTGTGTTGGAGGGATTGTGTAGAAGGATGTTAAAGAGGAATGAGGGAGTTGTATTGGTTTTTGTGTCCATAGTGTAGGAGGGATTGTGTGTATGAATAAGCTTTAGCCGATGATATGAGAGAGGGGTTGCAGAGATCCAGTAACCTCTTCAATCCGATGACGTGATGGTTTATTATTGCGTTTATTTTTGTTATCTGTAGACGATTTTGTTCAGCTGAGGAGAGTTTTCGAACTGGAGGGGTTAGATTTAGCTCTCCTTAATCCCATCATTACGAGGAAGCATGGAGAATTGTAGGATAAGAAGAGAGATTAGAGAAACGAAGATGATGGAAAAGTAAGAAGATGGAGCATGGAGAATGAAAAATTAATAAAGAAGTAATATAGAAGTCTAGCTGATGGAAGAATAAGGAGATGGAGAACTGAAAATGAAAAAAAAAATGAATAGAGAAATGATATATGAAGTCACGTTGGCGGAAGAAGATGGAGAAGGGAAAATGAGAGATGAAGAGAGAAATGAAATATGAAGTCACGTTGATGAAGAGTGAGATGATGGAGAATAAAAGCTTAACGGAGAAAGATTATGAATGTGGAAGAATAATGATGAAAGACCCCAAAGGAAGGGTTCATGAGGGAGGGTGGCGTGGAAGTGGCAGCAGGAGGGAGGGAGGGAGGGGGAGGGGATGAGTGATGATGGAGGTGCATGGAAGCATTTTTGTCGCGGTTTGCCATGAATGAACGCAGGGGAGGATGCATCCGTCTGGGAGTAGATAGAAAGATAGATAGATAGAGAGGATAGAGAGACGGATGGTAGAGCAGCAGAGGAGACAGGCAGCTTGGCGGCAGCTGTCCTTAATCAGCGCAGGGATTAGAGGCAGACAGGCAGGCACATGGATAGATAGACAGATATAGATGGAAGCAGGGATTAGAGACAGACAGGCACATAGATAGATCGATAACTGTAGATGGATTCATGGATTAGAGATGGGCAGACATAGATAGATAGATGGATAGATAGATAGATGGATGGAGTGCGAGGAAGAGTAATGATGGAGGAGCGTGGAAGTATTTTTGTCTTGTCTGCACGGTTTTGGCGTCTAGTAATAAAAAGAGCATTGTACGTGCTTGCTGGAAAAGCATTAAGAATTGAAATTGGCACTAAGTATGCATGAAGTTGTGAATATACTCTGTGTGTGTGTGTGTGTGTGTGTGTGTGTGTGTGTGTGTGTGTGTGTGTGTGTGTGTGTGTGTGCATACGCGCGCACACACATGCATACGTGAGAGATAGCGAGAGAATTATGTAGGGGCACGGATTACGCAGATAGTGTATTTGATTATGTACTTATATAACAGACAGACCAACCAGAGAGAGAGAGAGAGAGAGAGAGAGAGGAAGGGGGAGCAGGATTGGAGTGCAAACACTGGAGAGAGCGAGTCATTATCTGCCTCCGCTTCTCTCTCTCTCTTTCACTCTAGCTCTCTCCCCCCTTTTGCGGTGGCCGGGATGGGTCGAGGGAGTGAGGAAGGAAACCATGCGAGAGAGAGAGAGAGAGAGAGAGAGAGAGAGAGAGAGAGAGAGAGAGAAAGTGCCCTGGAGGAGGTGGGATGTTGGACAGAGAATAGAAGGAAAAACTGTAGAACCGTAGCATTGTCTTTTTCCGTCACAGAACTACATGAAATAAGCTACAAAGAACGAAAATCTTATTCAGGTTAAAATGGCCAGAGTATAGTCCTTTAAAAATTATTCTTTCTATTCGTTGTGATTCCAGATTATTATCATTATTATTATTATTATTGTTATTATTGTTATTATTATTATTATTATTATTATTATTGTTATTATTATTATTATTATTATTATTATTGTTATTATTATTATTAGCGCCTAGTTGTTTGGAAGTGTGTTTGTCATTATTGAAAGAAATTTGTGTTTCTGTAACTTGTTTTGAGTATAAGATGAAAGAGAAGTGAGAAAGGAAAACGAAAAAAAAAAATCCAGTGTCATTTTATATACTTTTTTAGCGACAAAAAATGATAATTACGATAAGAAAAGGCCGGAAAATGACACAGAAATGCAAAATATAGATAGACACATAAATAACTTGAAAAGGTGGAAAATTAGCATAGAAATGATAAGAATGCTTGATAGAAAGATAGAAGATATGAATACTATAAACGTCGATAAACAGGCATAACAGATGATAATGATTAGAGCTGATAGAGAGAATAATAAGCACACTGAGGGGCGGGGTAGAGAATAGAGTTAATAGAGTTTGTGGGGAATTGGAAAGTTTAATGAGAGAGGGATAGAGGAAGGGGGTATTTGAATAGGAGTGAGAGTTTGTGATAGAGGTCTCTCTCTCTCTCTCTCTCTCTCTCTCTCTCTCTCTCTCTCTCTCTCTCTCTCTGTCGTTTGCTTAGACTCTCCTCCTCCTCCTCCTCCCTTCACCATCCTCATCTTCCTTTTCTTCTCCATCCCTCTTCTTCTTTCCTCTTCTCCTTTTACGTCCTCTACCTCCCTTTATTCTCCTCTCCATTTCTCCCTGTACCTCTCCCTTTTCCTCCCCCTCCTTTCCTCCACTTGTCTTCACTTTTCCCTCCACGCACCATTCCACCTCCCCTCTCTCATCGTCTTTTCTCTTTACCTCTCTTCTCTCTTTAACTCCCTCTCTTCCTTACATTGTCTTTCCCTTATTACTCTTTTTTCTGTACCTTCCTATCCACCCCTCCTCGTTTTTATCTTCCTCTCTTCTCTCTTTCCCTCTATCGCACTCCCTTACTTTCTCAGTTCTTCACCTTTCATTTTGTGCCTCTCTCTCTCTCTCTCTCTCTCTCTCTCTCTCTCTCTCTCTCTCTCTCTCTCTCTCTCCCCTTCACGGCCCTTCAGAAACCATTGTACACAGATAATGCAACTTTCATTACTTGTTTGTTTACCCTACGCCCCACAACGCGGACCTTTAAAAATGGTGTCCTCCTCGTCTCTTTAAAAATGGCGTCCTCCACGGCTCGTTAAAAATGTCCCCCGTCCTGTTTTCACTTTCCACCCTTTTTTTCAGCATTCATTTTTATTTATTAAGGGAGGTGGCTAGATGAATGGACCCTCTTCCATACATCCCTCACCCTGACCGTTTCGTGAAAGGGGAAAAATAAATGGGGGTTGAAAGAGGAGGGAATAAGAGAGAGTGGGAGACAAGAAAAATGAGATGGGGGAAAATGTGTGGAGGTGAGAGAGGAAGGGTGCTTTTTGGGGACAGAGAGGAAGAAGTAAACGAGAGAGAGAGAGAGAGAGGATGTGTGTGTGTGTGTGTGTGTGTGTGTGTGTGTGTGTGTGTGTGTGTGTGTGTGTGTGTGTGTGTGTGTGTAAGGAAAGAGGTGAATTGTATAGGCCTATAGAAGACTTAAGAAGTGTTACTGAAAAGGAAGTGAAGAGAGGGGGAGTGGATGGGGAAGGGAAAAAGGTAGGGGAGGGAAGTGGAGGGGAGGGGAAGCATGGAGGGGTATAGAAATGTAAAGAGGGGAGGGGAGGGTAGAGGAGATGAGGAGAGTTGAGAAGTGTAGATAAAGGAGAGGAAGTGGAGGAGAGAGGGTAGTATTGAAGCATAGTGGGGTGGGGGAGGGAAGAGAGGAAAGAAAGGAAAAGAAAAGGAAAGAGAGGGGAAGATATGAGGGGGAAATGGAGAAAGGAAGTGAGTCTGAGAAAAGGGAGGGAATATAGAAGAGTAGAGAGAAGAAGGGGACGATGTGCAAAGGGAAAAAGGAGAGGAGCGGAGGTAGAGGGGGAAAGAGAGAGGGGAAAAAGAACTGAAAATTCTTTAGAGGGAGGGGTAAAAAGAGAGAGGGATGAGAGGAAGGGAGGAACGTGGGAGAGAGAAATGGGAGAGGGAGAGGTAGCATGCAATATTAAAGGTTCAACTGATACACGGATCTTGGGCCTGACCTTATAATTAACTATGGAAAATTATAGCCTAGTAAATGGTATTCTCTCCACCCACCACTTGCTCTGACTTAGCATGCGGAAGAAAAAAATGAAAAAGGTGTTGTGTATGATGGCAAAAATGATGGAAATTCATTTATATACCTTGAGAAGTTAGTGTGAATATTCAGTATATGCTGTATGTATGGTGTATGATGCTGTTCATAAAGGGAGGGATTGACTGTTACATTTATTTTAACCGTTTACACACACACACACACACACACACACACACACACACACACACACACACACACACACACACACACACACACACACACACACACACACACACACACACACACACACACACACACACACACACACACACACACACACACACACACACACACACACACACACACACACACACACACACACACACACACACACACACACACACACACACACACACAAAGAGAGAGAGAGAGAGAGAGAGTACTCAAAAGGTAGGGGAGAGGGTGTGCTCTTGAAGGCTACACTAATAACAAGCAAACACTTCAGTTGCCTCTCTAGGTAGGGATGCTGGTAGGAATGGTGGTATGGTAGTTATCGTAGTGGCAGAGGTTGGTGGGTGGTAGTTATGGTTGTGGCAGGGCATGGTGGGTGGTAGTTGATCTTAGTGGTGGTTCACTGGTAGAAATCGTGGTAGAGTTTGGTAATAGTGATGGTAGTATTAATTGTAGTAGTGGGTGGTGGTAGTGGTGATTGCGGCAGGGATATCATGGTAGTGTGTGGTGTTATTTGGTAGTGGTGGTGGTATTTAGTGGTGGCACAGTTTGTGGTAAGGATGATGGTTATAGTATGATGTGGCAGTGTGTAACAGTAGCTGCTGCTGTTGGTGATGGTGGTGGCAGTGATGGTGTGGATGGTGATCGTGGACAATGATGGTAAGAAAGGTGGTGGTACAAATCTATCTGTTTATCTATCTGTCTATCTATACATTCATACTACTTTAAGACTGTGTGTAAATCAACCTAACGGGGATTACCCATGTGGATGATGTTTCACTATAATTAAACTGGAAATTATGGAATGAGTGTGGGTGAGTAAACCAGATCACACTAATGAAACTATATCCCGTCCAGTTATAACCAATTAGCACATTATAATTTGCCGGAATTTTTCGTAGTTGTGTATTATGATCTTTGGTTAAAATTTTCTGCTATCACTTACTAAATTATCTGAAGTCCCCAGGTATGGTACTGATTGCCATAAACGTCTTTCCTCACACTTACCCCACATTTTCCCGCACACTAACCCTTCATTTACCCACACACTAATCCCTCATTTACCCTCGCATTAGTCACTCATTTACCGTCACACTAACCCCTCGTTTTCCCACACATTAATCCCTCATTTACCCTCACACTAATCCTTCATTTACCGTCACACTAACCCTTCATTTTCCCACACACTAACCCCTCATTTTCCCACACACTTGTCCCACATTTTTTTTCCCCATACTAGCTCTTCTTCCACCCACACTGTCACACTAACCCATATACTCTCTAACCACACTAACTCTTCTCCCAACACGCGTCCCACATTGTCACACACGCACGCGCCCCCTTCCACCTCACACACACTGCCTCCTCTCCCACTACACTCTCTCCCACTCCGTCCTCTCCCACCACACTCTCCCCCACTCCATACTAACCCTTTCTCACATCCCTTCTCACACTCACACTAATTCTCCCCAGCCTCAACACTAACTCCTCTCCCCACCACCTACGCCCACACTAACTCTTCTCCGCCCACGCCCACAGAGAACAAGCCCGGGCCGTCTGGAATGGGCGGGCTGGGCGTCATCTCTCAGCTACTCCTGTGCAAGACTCTTCAGCCGGATTTCCAGCAGGAGGAGATCTGCAGCATCGAGAAGGACAGTGACGACATCCTCTCCATCCTGAAGGAGATGCAGGAGTATATGCCACAGGTGGGAGGGGTGGAGGGAAGGAGGGAGGGAGGGAGGGAAAGACTGGGGTAGGGAGGGAGGGAGGGAGGGAGGGAAAGACTGGGGTAGGGAGGGAGGGAGAGTAAGACGAGAATAGGGAGGGACGGAAGGAGAGAAGTGGGATGATAGATGGGAGTGTAGATTCGATTCGGGATTATTTCCATCTTCGTAATGTGTAGGGATAGATACTGGAAGTGGTAGTAATAAAGGAAGGAAGATAGAAATGGGGGAGAGAGAAAGGAGAGAGAGTAAAGAAGGAGGAGAATGGATAAAGAGGGAAGGGGAAGACTGGAGCGAGGAAGATAGGGAGGACAAGGGGACTTTTTCCATCGTCAAGTAGGTGAAAGGAGAGAAAGAGGGAGAGGAAGGAGGGGGGAATTAAAAGGAGGAGGAAGGAAAGGGTATAGGAAAGGAAAGAGAGAGAGAGAGAGAGAGAGAGAGAGAGAGAGTAGGTGGAAAGGAAGGGCGTTTCGAAAATATGTAGCATCCTGTGTTGAAGGAAATGGTGTGTGTGTGTGTGTGTGTGTGTGTGTGTGTGTGTGTGTGTGTGTGTGTGTGAGAGAGAGAGAGAGAGAGAGAGAGAGAGAGAATGTAGAGAAACAGATCGATAAACACAAATTGCGCGAGACAGACAGACAGACAGAATCAGTGAGTAAAGGCCAGAACCTAGGAATATTTTTGAATAAAACTGAGTTACCCAATCGTACACCCTTACCTGCGATCGATGCTTCAACACTCATCTGTAGGAATCTAGAAAAAAGTAAGACGCCATCGTACTTAAGGGGTTATTGAAGATTGTTTCAAGTCATTCAGTGTAAGAGGCGTTTCTGAAGGTAAATGGAGGTAGATGGAATTACTGTAGAGAAAAGGATGAAGTTGTGTTGATGGGATGGCGGTGATGGAGGAGGAAATGCACAGATGGGAGGGAAGGAGGGCGAGAAGGAAGAATCGGTGGAAGAATTGAAGGAAGAGAAGGGGGAATAGAAGAGAGAAGGAAGAATAGCAGGAAGGGAAGGATAGGAGGAAAGAAGGAAGTGTATGCGGCTGATCGGAGGGAAGGAAGGAGGGAGGGAAGGACAGGAGGAAGAAGAGAAGGAGAGAATGAAGAACACCAGGGAGGAAAGAAGGAAGTGTACGCACCTGGTCAGAGGGAAGGGGGAAGAAAAGGGCGGGGAGAAAGAGAAAAGGCAGAAGAAAATGAGGGAGAGAATGCAGAAAGGAAGGAGAAAGGAGAGAAAGAAGGAGAGATGGGGAGAAGAGAGAAAAAGCAGAGGGAAATATGGGAGTAAAGGCAAAAAGGAAGGAGGAAGAGATAGGAGAGAGAGAGAGAGAGAGAGAGAGAGTGAGAGAGAGATGAAAGGAGAGAAGGAAGAACGGGTGGAAGGAAGAACAGGCGCACAAAGGAGTACAAAGGACAGCAAGTAACAACACACGTAATGGTTCTTTCTGGGAAGGAGGGAAGGGAGAGGAGACGGAAGGAGGAGGAAAGGAGGGAGGGAAGGAACGTGAAGAAGGGAGACAAGGAATGAAATTAAGAATATAAAAAGGAAAGGTGGAAAGTGATAGATCCAATGATAAAATGAAGGAAGGATTGGAGGTAGGAAGGAAAGGATGGTGGGGAAACAGAGGAAAAAAAGGATAGAAAGGCGGGAGGTAGATGTGTAGATAGTAGAGAGAGAGAAACAGTAATCAGCATTCTTTCTGTCCTCAAGGAAATGAAGGTGTGTGTAGTGTGTACTGCAGGTGAAAGAGAGAGAGAGAGAGAGAGAGAGGTGGGAGGTGTATCTTTAACACTGAAAGGGATCGTGTCAACATTCTTTCCATCTTCAGGGAACTGCAACTGTGTATAGCGAAGGTTGGGGGGAGGGAGAGGGGAGGAAAGAGGGGAAGAAAGGGAGAGAGCGAAAGGGGGAAGACTGAGAAAGAGAGGAAGAGAGGGACAGACGGAAAAAGTGGATTTGCAGAACGGGAGAGAAAAGATGGTGATAAATACGCTACATATTTCTTGGGATATGAGAATAAAATGAGAGAGAGAGAGAGAGAGAGAGAGAGAGAGAGAGAGAGAGACAGACAGACAGACAGAGAATTATGAAGCCAAGATTTTTTTTCCTTATTTCAAGGCTCGTTTATATTTGTCATCTTACAGCGGGAAAGAAGGAGGAAGAGAATGAAGGAGGGAAAAACGGAGGGAGGGAATGAAGGAGAGGAAAAGGGAGGGAAGGAATGAAGGAGGGGAAAGTGGAGGGAAGGAATGAAGGAGGGGAAAGGGAGGGAAGGGATGAGAGAAGGCTTGAAGGAGGGGAAGAAGGAGGGAAGGAAAAGAAGAGAGATGAATGGGAGGAAAAATGAGGGAAGAGATGAAGGAGGGAAAGGTGGAAGGAGGGAGGAAGGAAAACTGGAAGAAGGAATTGAGGAAAGGAGGGAGGGAAGATGAGTAGGGAGGAAGGGAGAAAAAGAGGGGGAAAGAGGGGAGAAAGGAGAGAAGCAAGGAGGAAGGGAAAAAGTGTATGGGGATATGAAAAGTACCTAAGAATATGTACCCTTAGCTTTGAAATGGAAATAATTAACATTGTCTTTACCCCGAGAAATGGAGGAATATTTAGAGAGAGAGAAAGAGAGAGAGAGAGAGAAATACAAAGAACAGTGTCAGCTTTTTTTTGTATCGTCAAGAAACTGAAAGACTATGCGCCGCAGGGTGGAGGGAAGGAGGGAGTGATGAAGCGAGGGGGGAGGTAAAGGGAGAAGGAAGGAAGGAAGGATGTAGAGAAGGGGGGAAGGAAGGAGTAAGGGAGATAAATTGATAGAGAAAAGGGAGAAAAAAGGAAAGATAGAGGAAGATGGGAGAGGAGAGGAATGAAGAGGGAGAGAAAGATAGAAAGGGGGAAGGAAGGAAGGATAGAGAAGGGGCGGAGGGAAGGAGTTAAGAAGGGGAGAGCGAAAAGGAAGAAGGAAGGAAAGATAGAAAGACGTGGAGAGAAGGAGTGAGGAGGGAAAGAGAGATGTGGGAGGGAAGGAGAGATAAGAGGGAGGAGGAGGAAAGTAGTGGGAGAGAGAGAGAGAGAGAGAGAGAGAGTGGGTTTTCGAAAGGAATGGAGATGGAATATTGGGATGGAAGAAAAAAAAAATGATTGAATTGGAAGGAAGAAGAAATAGTGGGACAGGAGGAGAAGAGAAAATTATATAAGAAAGAAGGGAAGATTGTGAGAGAGAAAACGGAAGGGCGTTCACAGTATCTTGCCTATCCAGATGGAAATGCCAAGGAGATGTCGCAGAGAGAGAGAGAGAGAGAGAGAGAGAGAGAGAGAAGGAAGGGAAAATGAAGGAAAAATGACCACCCCCCACTGCTGGCGAAATGGTGAGATGGAAGTGAAAGCTGTATTTCCCGCCAATCTCTGCCGCTGCTTTACCAAAAATTTAATACACATTATAACGAAGGAAGGTTTACTTAGAATTGTGACTACGTATAACAAAAATAAAAGTTAATTATTTTCCCTGCATGCAAGGAAGGAAACACTCAGAAAATAAATAAGTATATATATATATATACTGTATATATATATATATATATATATATATATATATATATATATAAAATTGAAAAGACTCCTCCGATAATCATTTGTGCCACCATATTTGTAATTTGAAACAGAATTTAATTGTGTTCCCTCACGTCATCTGTTTAGAATCATCCACTCCACTGCAAGAAAATGTCTGTCTGTTTGTGTCTTGCCTCTTGATGCAGTATATTTACAACACGAAGAGAGGAACGAAATGAGCCAAGGATTTCGAGTGGTTGAATTTTAGTGAAGAGAATATTCAGTGTGGAACGTGTAGAACGCGGAGGTTGCACTGTCTAGGAGTTTGTTGTTGTTGTTGTTGGTCGTGGTGTGGTGGTGATGGTGGTGCTGTTGGGGGGGGGGGGGAATGCTGATGTGAGTGCTACATGAGTTCAGTTGTTCTGTTGTGAAATGGGAGGACTGAACATCCTTTAAACGTTTGGAGGTTGGAGTTCTCTGTCGTAAAGTATATTAATTTTAAATCCTTTGACGAGAAGGAACGTGAGATGGAGGAGTTGCGGACATCTTGAACACTTGCAGCAGCATTTGGCGTTGCGTATCGGAAAGAATGATAATTTTTCTTAGTTTTCATCCATTGACGAGGAGGAAACTGGAATGAGGGGAGTTCCGAGCGAAGGAAAAAAAGATGGATACGCCGCCGAACCCCCATCCATTTACATTCCATTTCACTCATTCATTTCATACAGTAGTCTCTCACAGTACAGTAATCTCACAGTACAGTAGTCTCCCGCAGTACAGTAATCTGTCAGTAATCTCATAGTACAGTAGTCTCCCGCAGTACAGTAATCTCTCAGTAATCTCACAGTACAGTAATCTCAGAAGTACAGTAGTTTCTCACAGTAGTTCCCGTTCCTGTTTGTACTTCAGTAGCTCGGTTTTTTATCTAGCTGTAACGCCCTCTGCCCAAGGATTTTTCCAGGCTAAATAAAATCGTCACATAGCAGTAAGAACGAGCAATTTGGGGTTTTATCGGGTTAGTACGATAGTAGTGGTGGGGTGGTGGTGGTGGTGGTGGTAGTAGTAGTAGTAGTAGTAGTAGTAGTAGTAGTAGTTGCAATCCCAGGCTCATTTGAAACGTGAATCCAGTGAAGTGTAGACCAAAGCCGCCCCTCTACAGACCACCATCCTCCTGTTGGGGGATAGGGAGATGAATAATAGGCCTTTTAATTTTTTTTACTACCCGAGCAGCTCCACCGCCTGGCCGTGTCCGTGCCACCACATGAAGGCGGCGTGTTTAGGGTTAAGTAACATTCATCCCACATTTAACCTCTTCAGTGCGAGAGGCCTTCCTTATAGCCAGAAAATATAGCTATAGCTTAGGGGTATAAAGAATAAGTTACAGTGGACGTCCTCGTAGTGAAGGGGTTGATGAAGATTGTACCTGAACTCCTCAGCTGAATAAAATCGTCACAAATCGTCAGGGAGTAGCAAGAGGGAAGTACAAGGCAGTCCGTATAAACTTTCCTCTTACACCCCGCTGGACGATTTGTGTGTGTGTGTGTGTGTGTGTGTGTGTGTGTGTGTGATATTCCTCTTAAACTCCGCCGGACGATTTGTGTGTGTGTGTGTGTGTGTGTGTGTGTGTGTGTGTGTGTGTGTGTGTGTGTGTGTGTGTGTGTGTGTTTGATATTCCTCTTAAACTCCGCCGGTCGATTTGTGTGTGTGTGTGTGTGTGTGTGTGTGTGTGTGTGTGTGTGTGTGTGTGTGTGTGTGTGTGTGTGTGTGTGTGTGTGTGTGTGTAACATTCCTCTTAAACTCCGCCGGACGATTTGTGTGTGTGTGTGTGTGTGTGTGTGTGTTGCGAGGGTCGGCTCAGTCAGCGTTATCAGTGTCCGGTCTGCATCAGTTATTTATTTTCAACTTCCGCCACCACACCCACACCGGCAGACTGAGCCGTCCCCGCAACACAGGATGCCGCGAGTTCTAGTGCAGCGCTATTTACACACCACCCTGTATTAAGGACGACACCGTACTGAAGGGATTTAAGGGATTTAACCATATTCTTAAATCCACACTTTAACCCCTAACAACCTACTGTGACCGATTCATTTTTCAGAGTAATAGCATTTTTCCTGGGTATTTATTAGAGTTGATATTGGGCAGTATTCTTTCTAATGTACAGTATTTTTTATTACTATATTTCCTGGTTCGGCAGTAATATTATCTTACTATTTATTTACATCTCCTCGTTTTAGGCAGTTTTAATCTTACTTGAGCAGTATTCTCTCATGTAATTGGTGATTTGTATTTCCTGTAATAGATCTACAATATTGCTCCTTATTTACTAACATCTCTTTGTAGGTTAACTTAAATATTACTTGAGCAATATTCTGTGTAATGTAATATTGATCATTGTATTTCCTGATAAAGATTTACAGTATTGTTTATTTACTAACATCTTCTCTTTAAAGGTTAAGTTTGATACATTAAACTTGGAAAATGTTTTTTGTATTACAATATTGATCATATTTCTTGTTATAGATATTTACTAACATCTTTTCCTTGTAGATAACCTTTTCTTGGCTATTATCATCCCATTCACCATTCACTGTTGTAATTATTCACTGTCTTCATCTGTCACTGTACTCATCATTCACCTAATTTAGTCCCTCCCCTCATCATTTACAGTCATCACTTCCTGTCTCTTTATTCATTCCTCATAATTCACGTCACTCCACCTCCTTCACTTCAGCACCCCCTTCCTCACCAGTCATCCTCTCTTCTTCCTCAAACCCTTCACCACTCACCCTCACCCCTACCTCACCACTCTCCCTCACCCCTACCTCACCACTCACCGTTCTGGATCACCACTCGCTTTTTTGTCGTTTACATCAACCCATCCTCACCACTGTTACTTTTCACCATTCATTCATCTTCTCACCCTCACTACTAACCCCTTCCTCATCACTCACCGTCTGTTCTTCCTCTCCACTCACTCTCTTCTCACTCAGCACTCACCCTCTCTTCTCGCTTCTTCCTGACCACTCACCCCCTCATCTCAGCATTCACCCCTACCACACTGTCTTCTCATTCAACACTCACCCTCTTTTCTCGCTTCTTCCTGACTACTCACCCTCTCATCTCACCACTCACCTCTCATCCCATCACTCACCCTCTCATCTCACCACTCACCTCTCATCCCATCACTCACCCTCTCATCTCACCACTCATCCTTTCATCTCACCACTCACCGCCACGTCTCACCCACAGGAGGACACTGGCAATCGGAACCTTGCTCTGACGGGCGAGGATATGTTCAGTTTGTGGAGCAAGAAGAGGACGCGCCGCTCCCTCTACCGCAACATGAGCTCTCTCTGCTGTACCTGCAAGCCTGCCTACTTGTAATATCCAGGGGTCTAGCTCCCCCGCCAACACACACCATTGCTAGAGAGGAAGGAAGAGGAGGAAGGAGGAGAGGGAAGGAAGAGGAGAAGGGAGGAAATGGTATAAGGGAGAAGGAAGAGAGGGAAGGAAGAGAAGGGATGTTGATGTGGGAAGAAGCGTAAGGAAAGAGGAGATGGGGTGGTGATAGGAGGGTTATATTGAAGGATGAGAAGAAAGATGTAGGAGAATGAATGTAAGGAGGAAGGAGAAGGGATAGTAATAGGAGAATATGTATAAGGAAGGAATGGGAGGAAGACATAAGGTGAAATGTAAGGAAGCTACTGTAGATAGGTAGGCACTTGGATAGTAAGGAAGGAGGATAGAGTAGAAGGGGTGGGGATAGAACAAGTGTGAGGAAAGAAGATAAGAGATGATGATAAAAGGTGTGAGGAAGGGAGAAGTAAAGATGAAGAATGGAAACGTAGGGAGAACAAAGGTGAAGAAATGTATGGAATGAGGAAAATAAAGAGGAGATATTGAGAGGAATTTTAAGTAAAGAAAGTAAGGATGAAGACGTGAAAAGATGGAAGATAAGAACAAAAATGAGTGCAAGGAAGGAGTGAAGAAGTGAAAGGAAGAAAGTTAAGAAAATGAAACTAAAGAAGAAGAAAAAAAATGATGTATAAGGAGAAATGTAACTGAAGATAAAGAAAATAATAAGATATAATGAACATACAACGGAACTATCTGAAAGAAGAAAAGGAAGAGGAAGAAAGCAAAGAAGAAGGAAAAATGAGTGGAAGGTAATTTGAGATTGAGTGTATCAGGTAATACTCAGTACGAAGAAGGTACAGAGGGTAAATTCAATGAAGGAGAGGAGAAATGAAAGAAGGTGAAGAGCAAGAAAAGTTTTGATGTAATTAAAACGAATAAAAATGAATTAATACAAAGATACATAACACTGGGATAGAATGAAGAAAAAATAGTAGTTAGGAAACGAGGGGGAAGGGAAAATAAGAGATAAAGTAGGGATAAAAGTATAAGTAGGAGATGTAGAGGAAGGAAGAGAGAAAAACAGGAAGACGAAGAAGGTTAAGAAAAGGTGTAAGTATGAAAGGGGGAAGAGGAATGGACGATGCAGTTGCCCTAATTAAGAACGAGAGGAAGGAAGACGGAGTTGTTGGAAAGAGGAGGAAGAGGAACGGAAAAAAAATAAAGATGGAATCAGTAGAGGAGTGAGAGAAAAGGATGGATGGAAAGAGAAGAAATGCAGAAGAGGTATAGCTAAAGTCGGTGAAAGAAGGGGAGGAGAAAACGGACTCGAGAAACGGGGGGAAGGAAAACAAAATAAAAGGAGAGAGGAATAGGTGAAAGAAAGATACTTGAGAAAGGACGGAGAAGAAGAATTTAGAGAAGGGAATCGAGGGAGGAGAATAGAGGAAGAAAAAAAAAGAGATGGCAAAAAGAGACAAGATTATAATGCTGACAAGAATACAGAACTGACAAAGGAAAAGAAGAAGAAAGAGAAATTGAAGTGTGGTAATGAGAAGAAATCAGAAAGGGAGAAGTCTGTAATAAAATATAACGTCTGTCAAAGAAAAATCTAGGAAAAGTCGGGCATGAAAACTTACAGAAAGAGAAAGAAGGAAATGTATAGATAACACTTGAAAAATTAAAGAGAATTATACTACTAAAAGAGAATTATATGTTCCAAGACGCAGTTACTTTAATTTCCGTAATAATTTTCTTGAATAACCTTCATATTAATTACAATAATGATGACTAACAATATTTTTAAAAAGCTCTTTATACCCAATGCCTTATTCAGCTTGTACCAGGAGAAATTTTGGGGCATTACAAAATTTATGCTGTTGTATGATATTGCTAGTTACATATTATTATTATTATTATTATTATTATTATTATTATTTTCTCATTTATTTTTCCAGCTTTTCGTTTTGAAGCTCTTTATTTATTTCAGGCCTAATACCCTACCCGGAATTTACTTCTCCTTTACTAGTGACCTTTCCATTATTCATTGTTACTAAGTTTGTCTAAAGTCATTTATTATTTATCTGCTAACTTACCTTTGCTAATTATTACTATACTTTCACCGTCTTATTAAGTCACATATACATTCTCTTCCCTCTTTAAATCACATATTATAAAATTATAAGTGATCATACTGAAGTGTCCACCTTTATAACAACACTTTACTACACCTTGCCTGCCTCACTACACTACCACAATACTCCTGTCGCAACAACCACACATACCACACTGCCCCTACCGCAACAACCGCATATGCCACACTCTTCCAACCACAACTACCACACCCATCACTCTGTTCCTTCCACAACAACCACACCAGCCACACTACACCTGCAGTACTGTACCTACCACATTGTACTTAGTAGACATACCTGCCACACTGCAGCTACCTCATCCCTCCTACCACAGCAGCTACCACACCAACCATACATACCACAGCACAAGGGTCATTTATCTCATATTTTATTTATCACAGGAGTCACACTAGCTCCTACCTCACTGCTCCCAACCACAATAATCACACACCACAACAACCACAACTATCAAACTGCCACTACCTTCACAACCACACCAACCAGACTGGACCTACCACACAGCTTATACCAGAAAACCGACCCACCACAATAACCACACTTACCACAATAACCACATCTACCTTAACAATCATACCTGTCTTACAGCTCCTACTAAAACAGCTGTCCCTACCACGCAACCCCACCTACCATACTGAACCTACCACAGCAACCATGTCCACCACACTTCACCTACCACAGTAACCACACCCAACACACTTCACCTACCACACTACAATACAGGGTACAGTGTAGTTATTGTACTCTACCTACCGCAGTAGTTATACCTACCACAACTACCACACCCCACACTAACCACCACACCCGATTCTCACCACAGCTAGCATCTCCACCACATCTGCCACCTACTACAGCTACTTTACCTACCACAACCACCACGCGTCTGCCACACCTCACACCCACAGCTTACACTACGACAACCACAACTACTACCACAGCACTCACACACCACAACTACTACATCTACCACAACCATACCTTACCTTCCACAACCACACTGTTGCAACCATCCCACACCTACTACAACACCCACACTTCCACAATCACCCCACATTTGCCACAGCCACACTACCACAACCACCCCACACCAACCACAACCACGCACCTACCACAACAACAACAACCTACTCAGCAATGATGGTCTCCCAAATATATATAAAAGAAAACCTCTCCTGACAGAGTTATAGTTCAACCTTGGCAACACCTCTTCGAAATTATTTACGAAATTTAAAGGATGAAAAGTTATATACGAAATTGACAAAAATGTAGCAACGAAAAACACATTCCTACATCAACTTGTATATTTAAGGAATGTATTAACTCTACAGCTGTGTTATATGCACCAGAGTACTGTATTTTTTTTCAGTATAACCAAGATTCATATACCTAACAGTGTTGCCAATGTCAGATACAGCTCTGTTTTTGTAGCGGAAGGGTGGGGCAAATTTACCTTGACTTAAAAATAAAAATCTTTCGTGTCCTGTTTAATATTAAGAGCACTGGCTTTCGTGAGATTGTTGTTCTTGTTGTTCGTGTGCTACCGCTGCTTTGCCTTGTTGTTGTTGTTGTTGTTGTTGTTGCGCTGTTGTTTGTGGTGGTGGTGTTTGTTGTTGATGTTGTTGTTGTTGTTGTCTGTCTTACTCTCTCACTGCAGGAGCGAAAACTTCTGAGCCGTTTTTCCGGTATGTGTTTTTCTTTTTTTTTCTATGTTGATACGAATGGTGGTGTTTTTGTAAGTCCACCCTCCACCCTTTACCTCTTCCCATTTTCTTTCAGACCCTACTTTGTCCATTCAGTTTTTTTCCTTCTTCTTTCTTTACTTCCCTTTAAGCTCTTCCTTCCATCCCGTTTAGTCCTTCCTTCTTTCCCTTTTTAGTCCTTCCTTCTTTCCCTTTTTAGTCCTTCCTTCCTTCCTTCCTACCTTCCTTCCTTCCTTCCTTCCTTCCTTCCCACCTCCCTCCCTCCCTCCCTCCCTCCCTCCCTCTTTCAGCTCCATCTTCCATCCATCCACATCCATCTAACCTTCCTCCATTTTTCCTTCCTTCTTCTTGCCTTATTTTCTTTCCTACCCATTCAGCCTCTCCATATGTCCTTTCTTCCCTCCTTCCATCCTTCCTTCCCTCCCTCCTTCCCATTCATCCCCTCCTCTCTTCCTCCCTTCCTTCCTTAGGTTTCAGCCAATCCTTCTTCTTTCCTTCCTTCACCCCATCGTCCAATCTTTTCTCTTTCTTCAATCATTTCTTGGAGTCTCTCTCTCTCTCTCTCTCTCTCTCTCTCTCTCTCTCTCTCTCTCTCTCTCTCTCTCTAATATATATATATAAATAAAAAAAAAAATATATATATATATATATATATATATATATATATATATATATATATATATATATATATATATATATTTTGTCGCCTTGTCAGTCCAGCTATTTACCTACATATCTGATTTATCCATCTTTACACCTGTCTCTCTCCGCCTCTCATCCTATCCCGAATATCTCGTGTTCAGCCTCTGTCAAGCACCCATACTGGAAAAAGAAATGTCCTTCGCCCTATACTTAGAGAGTGAGTGATGGTGGCCTGCTGTTCCCTTACCTGCTGTCTCGCTGCCTGCTTCCCCTCCTGTTTTCTCGCTCCCGAGGCCTGTGCTTGCTCTGTAGGTCTGTGGGTCGTATTTTCAATGGCTTTGGAATCTTCGTAACCCCTTCACCGTAGAAATTTATTTTGCTATTTTCATCTAAATTATCCTCTTGTATGTTGTTGATTGTAAGACCAATTAGATAACATGTAAGAGAACGTCAAGTGTACCGGTAATATGCAGAATAAATCGCTTAGGAACAGGCGTCACGAAGCTCCTAATGCCACCTGGAATACAGCCCTGCGTTGTCTTGGTAGGTCTACCCGTTTGCTGCATAGATAGACCTAGAAATGCATGATACTGACCAAGAAACTGCGTTTTGTACAGGTTTAAAGGTCCAAGAATGCGTATTGTGTAGGCCTATGCACGTGGTAGGCCTATGCAGTTTTGGTAAGTCTACGATTACTGCATAAATAGGCCTTAGAATGATTGATGTCTTAAAGTGTGTGAGGACTCAAAATACGTGGTAATAGGCCTATACTTTCACTCTAGGCCTATTCATGTAGTAAGACTATTCTTTGGTGAGTGCAACGCTAGGCCTATACCATCTTGGTGGCCCTATTATTGCTGCCTGACTAGGCCTATAGAGCGTGGTGTAGCCCTAGTCATGCCTGATGTGTAGGGCTATGCGGACTAAATAGGCCTGTGCTGACTCATATAGGTCTGTAACATCTGGTAATCAGGCCTGTACTTGTTAACGAGGCTTGTGATTGCTACATAGGCCTTTTTGCTGTACAGGCCTATGCTTGATGTGTAGGTCTGTGCATACTAAATAGGCATGTGAGTTATATTTAGGCATCTTACATTAGGCCTTATGTATCATGGTGTCTTTTTTTAAATTTACGTTTTATCCTCTCCAGACGATTTATTTCAAGTTACGAGAGATTTTATCTAACCAGAGGGGTTGGGTATCACCCCCATTAACCCCACCACAACGAAAAGCCCTTGTAAAACTAAATAAATCGTCTGGGGATAGAAAAGAAAAAAACACAAGAATCCTCAAGTTGAAATGCATACATAATTTTTGTTCTTGAAGGACTAAGCGTGTTGTGTAGGCCAGTCTCTTTCTTCTAGGTCTATTTTATGCATGCTGTGTAGACCCGGGACTACCAAATAGGTCTATGCTTGCTCACTGGGCCTATCTCTGCGGTGTAGTGTAGGTTTTCTGCTTGCAGTACTCTAACCGGACCATCATTACTGCGTGCCTCAGTAGTAGGGCCCCAATGCTATGTCGTTATTCTTGTGGGTGTGGTAGTGTGGGTGTTGGTGGGAGGGTGTGGTAGGTGGGTGTGGTGTGGTGTGGTGATGTAGGTGTGGGTGTGGTTCTAGAGTGGTGTGGTAGTGAGTGTAATAAGGTGTGTGTGTGTGTGTGTGTGTGTGTGTGTGTGTGTGTGTGTGTGTGTGTGTGTGGTAAGGTGTGTGATGTGGTTTGGTGTGGTGTGTGTAAATTGGGTAAGAGTGCTAGTGGATGAATGTAGTTGGTGTGGTGAATGGCTGTGGTGTTTATTGTGGGGTGTGAGTCAAGTGAGTGTGATAAACGAGTATGATTATTGTATTGGTAACTGTAGTGGGTGAGTAAATAGGTGTGGTGAGACTTTTTGAACCTTAGTAAACCCGGTAGACTGCAGGCTTAGGTTCTCCATCATCAGCAGTTCGCCATTCACCTGTCAGAAGTAGTTGAGGGATGTTTGTATCTCCAGGCAGTTTACCCGACCGTTTATATCGATGCCACTACATGAAGGCATCCCTCTCTAGCTCCTTGGTGGGTGTGTAGGTGAGGTTGTATGTTGGGTGAAAGCGCTGGGTGTGGATTGAGTGCATTGTGTTAGGTGCGTTGAGTTAGAGTGGAGGAAAAAGGGAATGAGTGAGCCAGTAATGTGTGTTTACACACACACACACACACACACACACACACACACACACACACACACACACACACACACACACACACACACACACACACACACACACACACACACACACACACACACACACACACACACACACGCACACACACACACACACACACACACACACACACACACACACACACACACACACACACACACACACACACACACACACACACACACACACACACACACACACACACACACACACACACACACACACACACACACACACACACACACACACACACACACACACACACACACACACACACACACACACACACACACACACACACACACACACACACACACACACACACACACACACACACACACACACACACACACACACACACACACACACACACACACACACACACACACACACACACACACTGTTGAACTTATACAGTATATAGAAGCGCTTTCTGTTACTCTCGTCATTATGCATTCATGTAATTCCTGTTTGCATCGCAGTTCGTTTATAAACAACTTATACACACACACACACACACACACACACACACACACACACACACACATTTATCGTATCTAGTTATTATGTTTGTGATGTATATTATTTTTTCTTTAGCCATCCCCATCTCCATCCTGTTGTTTTTCGTTCATTCCTCTCTCCCATTACTTTGTTTCTCATTTCCTCTTATTTCTTCTCCTCCCCTTCTTCTTTACATTTTTTTTTCTTCCTTCTCTTCCCAGGTCTATTTCCGTCCCTTCTTTCCTTCCCCACAATTTTTTATTCTTGTCTTTCTTCCTTCGTTCTGTTTCTCTGCCTTTTCCCAATGCTTTTTCTTCATTCTTTTCCTTTCATTTCTTCCTTTCCTCCTTTTCCCTTCCAGCTTCTTTCTCTCCTCTTCCCCAGGTTGTAAATCTTCAGCTAATTCAAAATAAATTTCTCAGTAAATAGATAAACAACAAATGCAAATAAATAATGGTTGATAAATGATTAATAAGAAAACAATATTGACGTTCCTGGTGCAAGATGAACCTTTTTTATTTAATAATTTATCTTTTAACCCCAACCTGCCATACCCATAACATATCCAAAATAATTTCTCAGTAAATTGGAAATGTACGAATGATAAAGGGATGATAATGGCTGATAAATGGATAATGATAAGAAAGGGAGCCTCCTAGTAGCAGTGTGAGGTGACGGCGGAACTAGACAAAACCATAAAAAGGCTAGGTATGTTGCCGGGCAGGTAGAGAGAGAGAGAGATTTCCAAAGAGCAGGCGATTCCATCTGTAATTCATTCAGCGTGATGTCTTTTTAAACATTTATTCTTGCCGCCTCCAGACGATTTTATTAAACTTACTTGTGACGTCCAGTAGTGATGGGGTTAATGAAGGCTGTATCTAACCTCTCCAGTTCGAATAGTCTCGTACACGGGATAAAATAGTTACTTGGTAGCAGAAATAATTACTCATGCTGAACGAGTTAGTCCCTTCAATATTTATTATTTTCATCTGAATTATATTACACTATATTCTTCCTGTTGTTACGATTTTACGATGTCGAATTGGAGGGGTTAGATGGATTTAGCCCTTCATAGTCCATTTTACCGCAAGAGGATTTCCATAAGCTTCATAAAATCGTCTGGAGGCAGCTGGAATAAACCAAAGATCAGACGTCATCGTACTGAAGGGGTGTAACAACTGTCATCCCGCCTGCCGACGAAATAAATGACTATGATGTATTATAAGGATGTTTATTAAAGAAATAATGAGCGACCTTACCCCTTGAACCAGACGACTTTGTTTGTAGTTATTCTTACTATTTCCAGGTGGTTTGTTTCAGCTTAGGGGAGACTAGTCAGACTTGAAGGGTTACATATGGCCTTCATAAATCCCTTCGTTACTAGGGGGCTCTCCCAGACTGAATGAAATCGTCTGATAGTAGTGGAAATACCCCAAATGCGTCGTCGTAATGAAAGGATTGAAAAGCATAATTTGTAGGTAGGTGATCATAGCGTAGTTAACAATTCTTAGCGCTTAGTTATGGTTAAAAAAAATATCCGACGAATAGGTTGAAAAAGTGTATAGACATTTCTTTTCTATATACCGTATGTGTGTGTGTATTTTGGGTTGGGTTTACATATCATACAACCTACAGTATATATAGTCTGCCTTTATTCAGTGTAGGACTTGTGGTCGCGTTGTTAAAATTGAGTGTGGGAGGGTGTAAGGAAGCCCCCAATTTTTGATGGATAATTGATGATGATGATGATGATGATGATGATGAGGAGGAGGAGGAGGAGGAGAGAGAGAGATGATGATGATGGTGATGATAAAACTTGTATGACTGCCCTGTATCATAGCTGACAACACTCTGATGTGGGATGCAGACTAATAATGGCATCGAATCATACAAAAACATAACACGAAGGCATTGCAAGTAGTGGTCCAACAGGTGTGACGATTCTGCCCTAATCTAATAATTACAGGTGGTCCGTTAATGACCGTGAGAAATTAGGGGTTTACCTGTCCTTCGCTCTCTCAGTTTCAATAATACGGTCCTTAGGTATACAGGTATCCCCCTTTTCCTTTGCTATATACAGACGCCCTCTTTATAAGTCGCATTTTTAACATTATTAACATTATTATTATTATTATTATTATTATTATTATTATTATTATTATTATTTTCATTATTATTAACTCCATACCCAAATTTGCTTGACTTATTCTTAGTTGAATATAATCATGTGGCTTTAGCTGGAATACAATTCTAGAGCTGATCTGACCTTGAATGTTACCAGTATTAGCACTGAAATTCCTATGACTTACTCTCAGATAAAATAATAATAATAATAATAATAATAATGATAATGATAATAGTAATAATAATGATAATAGTAATAATAATGATAATAATAATAATAGTCCAGGGTTAGCAGGAAAACATTGGTAGAGTTGTCCCATGAGAGGATTGATAACAGAAAAATTAATGATTGGGGTAATCAGATTTCAGTGCTACCTATACAGCCAAGTACCCAGATTCTTTTCAGTTTATAGCATCAGTTACGTGAAGAAAGTCGTATTTTGAAGACCATCTCTGACCTGTAATGAGGACTGTCTGTATAACTACCTTGTATGATCCCTGTATTTCTTATCATAGCACCCTGGGTTCTAAGTGCAGTGCTGTCTGGCCCTCCGAGATGGTTCATTTTCCTATACGCGTCCCCCTCGTATGCCTATAGTACTCCTGTAGATTAGTGAACAGAGAGAGAGAGAGAGAGTGAGAGAGAGAGAGTCACCTGTTCAGTGCATGGACAGAGTGATTTGTGTAACAGCGTGTCCCTTTACTAGATACACTGATGTCTTGGTTTTTCCTTCGATCAGCTGATTTGGGACTGGACACGTGGCGTCACTACATAATGTTTACATTCGATCAGCTGATTCTGAGCTTGAGCATGTGGCGTCTCTTGGAATGTTTACCTTCGATCAGCTGATATGGGGTGAACACGTGACATCACTAAACATATTCCACACACCCATACAAAGTTGAGTAAAAATTCCCCAAAATGCTTTAACATAAATGATATAATCCGTAGGAGAATCACAATATTCCCAAATGTACATAATTCCCCAAATCCTCTTAAAGTATTTAAAGATATATATAAATAAGTATATAAATATATACATAGTTAATCTTTCTTACCCTTTAGGACAGGATAAAGAAATATATATATAGGTTCTGAATGCTGTGTGCGTGAAGATCGCTGAATCTTGAAGTTTTCTGACTGATCCGAATTCCATAAACAAGTAATTATGTTTTATTTCATTTCCGTTTTCATGCCTGTACTTAATATCACTTAAGTAAGAAGCTAATTTAGAAGTATCACTAGTGAGCCATGTTATTAAAAGTTAAAGAAGGTTAGGCGAGCGCTAAGTCCGATAATATTATGATATTCAGAATAGTGGTAAAACACGAGTAATAATAATAATATTGTACGTGGTTATGAGTCCTCCCCCTTTGTATGTCATGCACCGTATGTTTACTTATGAAAATAAGTTTAATGCAAAACAGGGAAAAAGAACTGGCCAAAACTTTGAGTGAAATGGAGTGTTATATTAGTTTGCTTATAAATCCATATTTGTTGAAAAATCAGCACGTAGAATTAAGCTTATAAAACTGTTATAAAATCAGAGAAAACTGAATACAAGTTTGACAAAGATGTGATTGTGATTGGGTGTTATGATAGTCATATATACATTTGAAAACACCGCAGTTATAATTCAGTTTTTGAAGATATACAGGGAGTCCATAAAAGATCTGTACCATACTGATCTTTTATTTTTTCAGTGCACTTCACGTATACATTTGTGGAATCTGAACTGTCTAAAGAACCGAAACCTGGAGGTATATGTTTTTTATTAGGAAATACAGAAATGGGCACCTTTAGTAACCTCGAACATAGGAAACTAACATTTAGTCTGTCTTTTGGTTTAAGTATGTATAATCAATGTCTTCAGGTTTTATTATGTATTTGGCAGTTGAAGCACGGAAACACCTTCCGTACTGAATACTCAGCAGAAGAAAGCCATGGGCGTAATATCTGGCAGTCCAAGGTAAAGACCTTTTATGAACACCCTGGATAATACTGAGAGCTTAGCCTCTTTAAATGTGTTCACTATACTGACACACGTTAGGGTAATCAGGAGTAGGACCTAACTTCAGTATTGTACCAGAGATCATTCGAGCTTATGGGATCATTTTCACACCCTTCCCCCTTGCCGTGTGGTCCCTTCTTTGATATGCAAGGGACTGTAGAAAACTCTGAAGGAAAAAAAATGATAAACATAGATTCCCTACGTATCCTTTTGAGCAATATATAAGCCGTACCCTCACTTTCATACAGTTATGTTTTTGTAAGTTTAGTGGTGATAGTAGCGATATTAAAGGTGTGTATTGGTGAAGAGGTCCTGTTTGTCCCTAGGTAGAAAGAAATAAGTATACAGAGAATTAAACAGCAAGAATGTATCTCGTTTTTGTTGATTTGAAATGTAGAGTTGCCTGATATTTAATAGTAATAATAATAATGATAATGTATTAGCTGCTAGACTAGGACAGGACTCCAAGGGAACCATACTGTAAAACTGGTTCTCTGTCTCTCTGGTTCCTCGCAAGGCCTTGTTCTGGCATCCTCAGAAACTTGACACTGGATACCATTGAATATTACAGTTACTTAATTCATAATGACAAATATATAAGAAGTTAGAGGATTTTACAAATTACGTGAAAGGCTGTAGCTTTAGTTACTAAGAATGCAAGTACCGGGTATTGTATATAAGATTTGAGGCTGTTTTTTAAGTTGATGATGTGCAAGAATACATTATTGTAAACTTTTTGCGGTTATTGTCGCTATAAATTACTTTCCATCACCAAGGGGATCTCTCGTTGTACGGAAGAAGTTAAGGATGATGTTCTATTTACATATTTATTTATTTAAAAGACATCTTGCGTTTAAGCTGATCTTTAGGAATGGTTAAGACTGAGTATGGCTAAATTAGTCAGTGTGAATTGTTTACTAAGTGACTAACTATAAGATGGATTTCATTGGTAATTTTGCTTTTATTATTATTATCATTATTATTATTATTGTTGTTGTTATTATTATTGTCTTTCATCTTAAATGTCAGGACCAATTTGCCTAGCCCCGGGCTCCTACGCTCCTCATGGGGCAATGTAGGATTGGATGATGGATCGATGAATGAATTATTATTATGAAAATATGATTCTTACGCTGTTTTTCTCGTTTTGTAGTTTTTTTTTTTTTATAAGTTACAAATATTCATCTTAAAGTTGTTAGTACCGTATCATCAGTTTTTCCAGTAATTCATGTTGGGAAATGTGTTGTAATGAAGGTGATGAGGCTTAGTTGGCTAGGGAATGAGGCAATAATGTAACGATCGAATTAAACCCTTCACTACGAAATGTTATTCGTGGGATGCATAATATTTTCAGGTAGCTGCAAAAATCGGGGGGGAAAAAGTATTAAATGGGATATTGGAGAGAATTTCTACTGCCTCCACAAAGGTAGGTATGTCAAAAGGCAAATGTAAGACAGTGGTAGTAGTAATAATAGACAGGACATAATAATACAGTAGACATAAATAGACATAGTGACAAAGCTAAAAGTTCCACCAGAGTTGTTACCAGTTAATTGTATTCTGAGGTTGCGTCAGTTATGTAAAAAGAACATTACAGATGTCACCAATTATTTCCCATGCATAATTATACGGCGACAGCGTAAATAAAGCATAATAAAGAATAATGGAAGAAAATTATTTGGAAAAGGTAAGGTAGGAGGAAATTCAGTTCTTCGTTATAAATAGCCTGAGGCGAATACGATATAAGAAGTGAAATTATGTACCAACGTGGTAATGTATTTTCCATATTATATATTCTTTGCTATATGATGTTCATATAGCCTGTTATCGAAATTTTGTATTCATTGTCTTGAAATATTATTAATGGATACATCTTTATGTTCAGTAAGCTTTCTGACTCCAAGTATTCTTTGCTGTATCGATTTTTCCTTTTTCAAATATGTACACCACTCCAGTCTAATTTGCACGTGATATTGTAGCTAATAAGTACATTAATGATTATCAAGCTTATTGCCAGTTTATTAGAAGCGCACTTTGCCATATGGAATTTCTTGAGTATATCAGTCTAACTGCACATATATAGAGACAGGCATACAACCATCTCATACGAGTCGGTACTAGAGACGAAGACCAGAAGGAAAGGTGGTTGTGTAAGTATATCAAGTGTAATATGGAGCTCGGTTACTTTCGTCTGTGTTTCTCTTCTTGTTTCCTTTTTTACCACATGTAGCATCGTGTTTTCAGTTTGAGGAAATAAAGTGTCATGAACAGATGATATTCTTGCAGAAAGGGTAGTTGAATTTCTCATTGAGCAATTCTGTTCGTAACTCTGACCTGTGTTTCTCACATTGTTTTCATTTTTACTGCTTGTAATCTGGTGTCTTTGATTTTAAGGTATGATGTGTGATGTAGTCTAAAACAGATTATATAACCATAGAACAGAACTAAATTTCGCGTATGTTAAGTACATTGTTACCTCGTAAGTGTAACTTATGTTTTGTGTCATAAATTTGTTGCACATACACTGTTTGCATGCATAATAAGTGCATAATACCGGAAGGACTGAAAATCCTCGTACCGTAAATTATTCAGTTTAAGTTGCAGCATCTACACCTCTCTTAGCAATTAATTTTTTTTACTAGATTTATAATCACATCTTTAATTTGTAACAACTAGTTGATTTTTTTATGGTAAATAAACTTTAAAATCACTTGTATTATGGGTCACAGTTTAATAAAACTGAAGAAACGGAAACTTTTCACACACTGCCTTACAATGTGGCAGGATCTAGCATAACAGTCAGCAGAATTATCTGCGGCAGAACAGGCCTGCGAGGGACAGATATAAGAATGTTTATAAATATATTGATGATATTGTAATATAATAAAGATCATATAATAATTCTGTGGCGCCGAACAGGTCAGTCTGTGTTTTGCGCCATCCCCATTCTTAGTGGTAATGGGAGAAGCCAGTGGAGTGTGATTTCAGCTTCGTCCTCCCAGATTAGGTAGAGTAGGCTAGAAAAAGTTGATATACTGAATTATGAAAGAGTATGAGTGTTTGTTCAGTAGAGCATATTTGATATTTGTAGACAAGTATACGTAGGGTTGGTTTAGAAGAACTTGTTGAAAGAGAGTGATTATAAATTAGAGCATAGTTGCTATTTAATCTTTTAGACAAGTGCAAGTCGGATTGCTTTAGAACAGATTGTTGAACGTGAAAAGAGTTATGTATTTGACCATTTCTTGTGTTTCGTAGACATGCATAAGTGGAAGTAGCATGGAAGAGGTCATTGATGTGAGATATTATGAAAGATAAAAGGGATCACTTGAAAATAGATGTTCGTAGACTTCCAAGGATAGGGCTGGTTTAAATCTTGTGAGAGTGATTGTTTATTAAAGCATAGATAACATTTGTAGATTTATATAGGTAGTGTTGGTTGTAGAAGCTGAAAATGATGGAACTGAGGCATTCCCCCATGTGACTCTCCCACTTACCTTTCCCTCCCTTTTTTCTCACGGCGCATTTGCATAATATAGTTGCCAGGTATTTTTAATGCTATCTTGTATATAATTTGTATGCTGTTTGGAAGTGTCTTGGTATGCTTGCTTGTGGTTATGTAAATGCCAAAAAATGTTACCAATGTGCATAAATTTAAGAAGATATTTAAAAGCTACATGTGTACATCGCTTCTTACCGCTTCGAAATCGCTTTGAAATGGAAGTCAAAAATACATATGGGTACCTTAGCTTATTCCAAAACCCAGCTTGCCCTGGGGAAATCACTGCAAAAACGGGGCCAAATCAGGATATCTCGCCCTCCTTTATTTTAGGTAATAACGATAATGTACAGTTCTAGTCAGTAAAATCTTTACATGTCTGCAGTTTCGTGCAAATGAAGCAAGATTTGAACTTTTTTTTTTTTTTTTTTTTTTTTTTTTCATAAAGAGGATCTCATAAATGGGAAACCATTGGTGCAGTGTTAACATGTGAGGCTTGCAATTGGATGTCTGAGTTCGATTCTCAGGGCGGTCAGACTGTTGGACAAGGTTTGTTTGCTCCCTGTCCCTGTTCATCTAACAGTACAATTGAGGACGTGGATGCAAATTCTGTCGCTGTGTGTCGTGTTCTAGGGGAAGATTAAAACTTGGCAAAAATTCATCGTAAATTATCTGCCTTAATGTCCCTTGTGCAGTTGATAGGTGTTGATCCTGTCATCTTCGTGTATCATAAGGTTTCGACGCCGTGTCGACTGAAACGAATTATTGACTGCAACTGTACCTTTTATGTTCTGTTATATGGGTGGGTTCTTTGGGGTGGGGGGAGGTATTTAAGGTCGGTGTTGCTGTGTTTCGGCAATGTTTTTCAAGCTTTATGGTATTGTTGATACTGTGGTAATGTTGGTAAATAAGTACTGAAAAAAATATGCTTAAGAGAGAGAGAGAGAGTGTGTAGAAGTGTTAAAATGAGAACAGAGTGAAAGTGAACGAAGGTGAGCGAGAAAATGAAACTGAGTTACGTAGCAAAGGATGGATAACAGTGAATGTGAACATAATGAGAAATACAATTTTGGACGAGAATGGGGAAAAATGAATGCGAGAAAGGACGATAGTGGATGTGAGTGAAGAGCGAATGGTAGAGAGAGAGAGAGAGAGAGAGAGAGAGAGGAGTGAGTGGGTTGAAAGAGACAAGGGGGGGAAAAAAGTAAAACGGGTGAAGGGGGAGTTTGGATGAGAGTGAATGGGTGAACATGAATGAATGAGAGGGATGAGAGTAAATGGAATAAAATTGGAAAGTGAGACACATCAGAAAATGATCTGGTCTGTGCTAATAATAATAATAATAATAATAATAATAATGTTTATGATGATTGATTTCTTATCAACATCAGTGCTCTGTTTTATAGAGGTAAATTACAGTGAATATAGCTAAATCTAAAAAATACAAAAAGCTAAAGTAAAATATGGAATGATTATCTTTTGGCTTTGTGTGTGTGTGTGTGTGTGTGTGAGAGAGAGAGAGAGAGAGAGAGAGAGAGAGAGAGAGGGAGAAAGAGGGGGGGGGAGAGAGAGAATTTTCCGAGAACTAATTTGAGCGTACGTATCTGTAATCCTGTGTGTGTGTGTGTGTGTGTGTGTGTGTGTGTGACCTGGCAACTAGTAACATGCGCCAAGTCAGCGGACCAGATGAATAATTTACCATGTATTATTCTGCAGTATAGCAATAAAGTTTTTCAAAGAACTTCGTTTTCTTCAGCCCCATCAGATTTAATGTCAGTTTTTAGCTTCTGTTCATGGGCGTCCGGAGGGGGGGGGGGCAAGGGGGGGACAGTTGCCCTCCCTTGGAATTCGACGGCTTCAGTTCTTGTTCAAGGATGATTGAGTGATTTGAGTTGATTCATGCATTTTGTCGCTATGCATTTGATGTAAGTCATTTAACTCGTGTAAGTATTATGCCCATGCCTATTTGGAGTGTGTGTATTTTGATATAACCGCACTTATATGTATAATTTCTTTTATTTTGCCCCCTCCCCCTTACAAAAAATCCTGCGAACGCCCCTGCTTCTGTTTCTGTGTATATATTTGTTATTTCCATGTGTATATGTACAGTATAATGTGTGTGTGTTGGTATATATGGGCGTAAGGTATGTATGTGGACATTATTTCTACCAAGGAGGTTTTTGGCTTTTTTTTTTCTCTATATATGTATTCTTTGTATGTATGTATATTTTGTACGTCTGTCTGTCTGTATGTATAGTCTGCGTGTGTTTGTTTGTATGTACATGTGTTTTCTTTTTGTCTCTGTGTGTCTTTCAGCAACTTTATGGAAAACTGTCCAGTGGAACTTTACCAGATTTGAATTGACTAAGGACCATGAAAGGGACAACTGGTTAAATTTGAAGCTAAAAAATTCAAGGATGAAGCGGGAGGGAGATATGTTGACTAACGGAGGTATGCGCTCCCTGTGTGAACTTGTATATTTATTTTTATTTATCTGCTTATTTTTACGTGTTAATTTATACATTTCTGGCTCTCGGACTGTGGTAATAGGCAAGGCAGGTGTTCCCCGAGGCCTAGCAGCCGTTTTGAACCCACAAGCAGCATCATAGTTCTTCATGCCACCACTCGACACATATTTTTTTTTTCTTTAACATGTAAAGAAATTGAGACTGTGATAGGTATGTCTCCTATTACAACTCGCAGCCGCATTTATTTTTAGCTGGCACATACACGTACTTTGCAGGTTCATTCGTACACACACACACACACACACACACACACACACACACACACACACACATACACAAAACAACCAGTCACCACCACCACCACCAGCCATCACTGCCGCCACAATCCCACCACTGCCATTACCACCAATTATTTCCATCGGAAGATTAAGATAGCCACAAAAAATAAATAAAGAAATAAAAAATTACACCTTTGATTTTCTTTTGGTAATATAATAGTTTGCCATTGCATAGTTTTCAATGGTAGGTGGAGAAAATCGGAGGGATAACATCGCTGTTCCATACATGCGGGCAGCAAATTTTAATCTCCATCACATCATCTTCCTTGTTGCCTTTTCCCCCATCTCTAAGGTGGATAAAATCACCAGTTTGTAGCAAGAATAATTTAAATAAGGTCTTTGCTCCATCTCCACCTCCACACTTCATTAATGGCAACATAAATCACCTGATACTTTCCATTTTGTTTACAGAATCAGAACAGTGAGTGGCCCGTATTCTCGCTGGGTAAGGCAGCTTCCTAACACCTTTTCGTTAGCGATTTATTTTCATTTATTACACCTTATTGTCCTCTTCGATGTCACTTAAATCATTCCAATATCACCATACTCTGCATACACAATGTACAAAACGATATTACCCAGCCATATCCAAAAATAAATCGGTAAGGATGAGGTATTTGGGAGCTTCCTTGACCGACGGCCATACCAGCCCTTGACCTTTGTGGTGGCTGGAGGTTTTGGTCATTGTTGTGGCCTTGAGCGGTTTTATCACATGTAGATTTATAATATACCTCTATTACGTGATTTGAAAATATATTAAAAGTGTAAATGTTGATATTTCTTGAAGAGTGAAGTAAAAATGGTGAAGATGGAGACGAGTGACGGGATGAAGATACACCAGCTGGCTTGGAAGACCTTAGAAGAAATGCCCTGTGAGGCGCAGATGGTGGCAGGTTGAACAAGGAACCATCTGGCAGGTAGGTTTGGGTTTGTCGGCACTTGTATCAAAGGCAGTTTATGGTTATTCATCAGAACACTTATTAGAAGAGGAAAAGCGTGAATATGAGGAGAGAAAATTTGTGGATATTAGGAGAGAGCAATTGTAAATATTAGGAGAGAGAAATTGCGAATATTAAGGAAGAATGTGAATATCAGGAGAGAGAAATTGTGAATATTAAGAGAGGAGAATTGTGATTATTAGGAGAGAAAAACTGAATATTAGGAAAGAGAAATTGTGAATATTAGGAGAGAAAATGTGAATATTAGGAGGGGAAATTATTGATTAGGAGAGAGAAACTGTATCAGGAGAAATTGAGAATATTAGGAGAGAAAATTTGTGAATATTAGGAGAGAGACTGTGAATATCAGGAGAGGAAACTTTTGACAACCCTCACCTCGAACCTCGTAGTTGAGTACATTAGGCTATAGTTTGGCTCGTAAGGTATTTGTGGCGAATTTACTCTTCTAATTAACTTTTCTTAGAGTCATTACTTTGTTCTAGAGGTAAAGGAATGCCCAAAACTATGTGCTAATATTCCGGAGAAACCACAACAGTAATTCGAGTATTTCTGTGTTTTTCTGTATCTTATTCTAACACGTATTCAGCGACACCTCCCCTGTAAATTAACCTCTCTTCCCCTGAGGTCATTCGCCCCCTGGAGGTCATTAGCGGTGAAAATGTCATGAGAAAAGCGATAGTAAACGGTGAGATGCAAACAGAACACATTACAAAATACGTGAACTGCTTCGTATATTATTCACGATTTATATACAACCCTGACTGAACTTCAAGAAAAAACAGTGCAAAGCCAAACCAAAAATTAAAAACCAAAACATTTAATGCTTTAGCGTTCAAGGACACGTAATACAGTTCATATCACGTACAAGTAAACTTCTTTTTTTTTTTGGGGGGGGGTGCTAACTGCTGAACATGTAGGCTTTTGTGGTTACTTCTTCCTTTTTTCCAGGAGATTTGTGATATTTTCCCCATAGAATTTGAGAATCCGGTTATAATGGGCATGGGTTTACACACACACACACACACACACACACACACACACACACACACACACACACACACACACACACACACAGTAGGCTAAGTAGAAGACAGTTATCATTTTAATCATTTTATTGATCTCAGTAACCTCTTTACTCAGGTGACTTCCCTAAAAATTAACCATTCTTGTAACAGTCTTCTTCGTCTCTGTTATAGCAGTTTGTCTTGTTGTTTTGACCGTTTTATTATTAGTTCGTTCTTTTCTGTTTTTCTTTCTTATTTTCTTTCGGTTGTGCGTCGTCTTGCAGTCTGTCTTTTTACTATTTGTCATTCTCTGTCTTTAATTCTCCCTGCCTTTCTTTTTCTACGGGATAACCTTAGCTTCTACGCCCATAGACTCGATAGAACACTCGTTGGTGCCTCTACGGATCCTGAAGTAGCCGTCCTCTCCCCATGAATCGCCCCATGAGTTCTTCACAATCCAGTACTTCTCCCCAGTGGTCTCGTCCACCCCATACCCCACCAGGAGAACAGCGTGGTTGACCATCTGTGGGGGGAGAGAGGGAAGGGGTTGAGTGGAGATGGGGTGGGATTGGTGAAGGAGGATTGTGGAAGTAGTTGGAGAAGGATTGTGGAGATGGGGTGGAAGTAAGTGGAGAAGGATTTTGGAGATGTGGTAGGGTAGGTGGAGGAGGAATGTGGAGATAGTGTGGAAGTAGGTGGAGAAAGACTATGGAGGTTTTATGGGAGGAGGTAAAAGAGAATTGTAGAGGACAGAGAGGGGGGGGATGTGACTGGAGATGGTGGGGTAAGGTGGAGGCGGATTGTGGAGTGGAGGAGAGAGGACTTAGATGACTATAGGAGGGGTGTAGGGGTGAGTGGAGGTATGGGCAAGATGGGGAAAATGGGATTGTGTTGTTGTTTGGGGTGAGGATGAGGAAAGGGAGGAGCAGGGGTAAGGGAAAGTAACTTGTGTGGGGGAGCGAAGTTGTGTAAGGATGAGATTAAAATGAGGGGCGATTTGGGAAGTAAGGTATGGGAGGGCAAGTGAGCAAGAACTGGATTTTACAGTTGTGAGGTAAAGGAGTGAAGTGTATGCCAGATTGAAAGCCTGAAGTATTGGCAGAGAGAGAGAGAGAGAGAGAGACCCACCTCGAATGGATTAAACTCATTCTTCTCGCCCGTGTGGTGGTAGATGCCGCCGTCGTAGTTATAGAAGTCGCTATAGACCTGGTATGCAATGGCCATGGGTCCCTTCTCAATCAAGGCCTGCAACATGAGCTCCTCGTTGCAGGCGCCGTAGTAGCCGCCCAGGTACTCGTAGGCGCTGGTGTAGGTGCGCCCGCAGGTGCTGTCAGTGTTGCAGGGGTCGTCCTTAGAGGGGGAAGATTGGATTAGCTTAGGTTAGGATGAGTTGTCTCGAGTTTGGTAATGTGTGTGTGTGTGTGTGTGTGTGTGTGTGTGTGTGTGTGTGTGTGTGTGTGTGTGTGTGTGTGTGTGTGTGTGTGTGTGTGTGTGTGTGTGTGTGTGTGTGTGTGTGTGTGTGTGTGAGAGAGAGAGAGAGTGAGAGAGAGAGCAGGACTTTTGTTGGCGACTTTACCTGGCCAGTGTAAGCGTTGCATGTCTCCGCCACCATGCCCTGGTCCTGAGCGTAACGGCCAGCGATCAAAAAGCTGAATCCGCCTGCACACCCTTGGGCCAGCAGGGAGCACGACACCACGTCCTGGAGAGGCGGGCAGGGGGGAGGGAAAGCGTAATTAATTGACTGATTACAGATACTGCTCGTGGAAGTATGGCACCTAAGGTCATTGTCTCAGATTAACTGGACAGAAGAAAAACAAGCTGAAAAATAGGCGTACACAAAGGTAGGAAGGAGATTGAGTTTGGTAGGTCGAATAGGTCTAGGAAACAGGGACAAGGGAATCTCTTCTCGTGGGTTTAGGAAGCTGTCACCTTAGCCTTAGAGTTTAATTTTTCACAGCTATAACGTATGAGGCAGACCCGACAAAATTCTGCCCAAAGGGAGAACACAGAATAATAAAATAGTGTGTCTTACGTGCGATGAGAATACCAAAATCTGTAATGTGTCTTTACTGAGGGGAATACAAAATAATAATGTCTTACCTCAGAGGAGAATGCAAAAAACTGTCTTAACTGAGAGAGAATACAAAATAATAAAACAGTGTGTGGTACCTGATGGGAAAACAGAAAAAAATAAAATGTGTCTTACCTGAGTCGAGAAAACATCCTGCCTGGCGTTCTTGGTGGCCACCCTCAGCCTGGCCTCCAAATGAGCAGCCGAGGCGAAGGCGTAGCAGGACCCACAGCCGCCCTGGTCCCGCACTGGAGACACGTAGTTCACGCCCTCCACGTCACGCCAGTCGAAGTTCTCAGGCAGGTAGCTGACGCGGGCCTTCTGTTCGGGCGTGGCAGGGGCGGGACTTGGTGGGTTTGGCAAAATAGATCCAGCGCCGCCGAATCGGTTCAGGGTCTCACGGAGGGTGTACCTTTGGAATTGGAAAATAAAAATGAGAGAGAGAGAGAGAGTTGGATTTGTGTCTATTTGCATCTCTTCTAAGTGAATGGAAGGTGTTCAGATGTCCTGTTTATTTTTCATTCGAGAGGATAATACAGTCTGGACTATGAAGGGATTTTTGTTTAAGAAGGGAGAGGTAAAGGGAGGGTTGGTTAGTTGCTGAGGGTAGGATGGGTATTGCTGCATATTCGATCTAAGGAGAGGTGCACCCACTTTCTCTCTCTCTCTCTCTCTCTCGATTGTATATATTTTATTTTCCTGCCTAGTGACTACACACACACACACACACACACACACACACACACACACACACACACACACACACACACACTTTACACACACACACACACACACACACACACACACACACACACACACACACACACACACACACACACACACACACACACACACACACACACACACACACACACACACACACACACACACACACACACACACACACACACACACACACACACACACACACACACACACACACACACACACACACACACACACACACACACACACACACACACACACACACACACACACACACGCACACACACGCACACACACACACACACACACACACCACTTACTTCTCATGCTCCGGGTAGGCCTTCGCCTTCCACGACGACTGCTTTGCGTTGACCCTGGCGATCATCTCGTGGTCGTCGCGGTAAGGCTGGTCCAGGCGCTCCTTAGGCACGGTCAGCTTGCTAACCGTGCGGGGCGGCACCTAGGGGGTGGGGGGGTGACAGAGGAAGGGAGAGTCAGCAGTTATTAAACGCATGGGGTGAAGGATTTTTAAGCTTTTTAGTGGACTCCTATTCTACTGGGGTGGCAGTGATTGTGAGAGATTTTGTATAGATGATCCAGGACATCCCGAGAACGTGAGAACATATGATATGGTAACGCACGAGTGAACCTTCAATCAAATCCACTTCAATGTCTGCCCCGGCAGAGATTCGATCCCATGTCCAGAGGGACGAAAAGGATAAATATGTTACATACTGTAGCTACCCTACAAATATGTTTCCAGCCAATTGGACTTCATGTACGATAGCGGTACCGTACCACCTGTTTCTTACATTGTATAGCTGTGTTGTATAGTCATATACTATGCCAGCATATGTGTAGGCCTACAGTATATATAATGAACTTAGTATAGTTTATGCACTTCCCCATCCCCTCTGGAAACCATCCTGTTCATCATTTATATACTCAACAGAATGGAAGAGTAGTGACGTAGGAGGTACGGCAGACATCATTTTGAAGTGTTAAGGCTGAAAGAGGGGCAAAGTGACCGGTAAGGGACGATTTATTGTTATCAGGCTCCCGTATACTGTGCTGCATTTTTATGAACCTGGCATACCCGATGATTACTTGTAGTTGTTCTGTTTCATTTGCCATAATCTAGATAATCATTTAGTCCACATACTCACCGACGTGGTTTTGTTGGCAGTGAAGCAAGACCAGTTCCTGACGGTGGTGTCACGAGACCAGCCAGTGAAGGTGCGGTCACAGTACGAGGTGGATGCAACGAAGTCACCCTCGTAGTAGGAGAAGGCGAAGTAGGACCGTTCGTTGATGTTCACCTGAAGGAAGGAGACTGTTTAGAAAAGTAGATGTCGGTAGTTTTGGTGCTAGATGTAAATACAAGTAGGAATGGGTTGATCTAGATGTCACGAATTTTAGTTATTGTATAGAATGACTGTCATTATAGTACTTTCGTTCGTCAAGATGGCATAATGTATCGTAATCACACAGAGATAGTTACCAGAGAGGAAAACACCCATATGTGAAAAATTATTTGATCTAGATATGTATGCTACCGGTAACAAATACATTCTTTGAAATGCGAACAGGCCCTTCGGGCTGCACTGCCCTACAGGCATGGCATGTCCTTGCTTCGTTCAGAGGCAACATTGGCGCGCCTAGAGCAGTTCATTCTAAGGAAAATTCAGTGACCCTAACACCAGCAGTTGCTTTACAATGCATGGGACGTGTTCCTTTACACTAACTCTTATTCTCTGACAAAAGTTCAGGTATTTTGCCTGTTTTTATTTTCGAAATTGACCTTTTCCGATCCGGGTCGTTCTTCAGAATATATAGCTACTTGTCATCGTTGCTTGGTGTTGCTGCAACCTTTTCCTGTAACCATCCTTTCAGTACCAACTACCCAGAGAATTTCAACACCCCAGTGCCAGGCCTCAAACAAAAACTGGTAAGTTCCTGCTGCCCACCAGCAGCAGTTCATTTAAAAGTTATAGAGTTATAAATCATATTTTCTTTCTTATACTGGTAGACCTAGATATGCAAAAATGGCGTTGAGTCTTCCCTGGTATGATTTTAAGTATAAGTACAACTTCCTTTTCACAGCAAGCATACCTTCTTCATTAATGCCATCTGGCGATTTTATTCGTTAATGGAAACACTTTTCAAACTGGATGAGTTAGATCAAGTGACCTTGCCAGTATCGAAATTAGAAGATGTTTCTTAGATAAACAGCCTATAAAACGGCTGCAGGTAGCCAGCGAAAATACGATAGTGTGAAAAGAAGGTCATGGGATTCAAGGATTAACTCACCTCAAAGCCCTGGTTCCAGATAAGGGTCCAGGTGCCCTCATGGCCGAGCTCATCCTTAACTGTGTTGGGGTAGTCGAGAGTGAAGGTGTTGGTGTGCACGACTTCCCCGAGTGTGTCGCAGGGGGAGGTGCTGTCTCCAGACCTCTCCTCCTCCAGGAACACCCACGTGCCCCTGATGTCCTCGTAGAGACAGTTGGCGGGCGTGTCCCCAGCAACCAGCCCCGCCCAACACACCACCACCGCGAGCACTATCTTACCCTGTGGGGAGGCATGTGCAGTCTTTTGAGGGAGGATTGAGAGGTCTTATTCCAGGTGGCTTTGGAAATTTATTGCATCTCTTACTTGGCTATTTATTTTGCCTGTTGCTTCTTAATATTCTCTTTTATACAGATGGTACCAGGTGCGTCGATACTAAAATATTACAAATATCTTAAGAGAAATATAGATATAGTAATATATAATTTATAACTAGTAGGTAATATATAACTAGTAATATATAACCATAGTAATATATAACTAGTAGGCTTTTTAAAAATCAGTAAGGAAGGCACGCTACGAAATGTCCTGTGCCACGTAGAGTACGGACCTATGAAGCAGCTGTTTTACTATGCATCAGGCACAGACACACCTTGGTAGTACTGCAGGTGACTATATTGAGAGTAATGATGTCACGGTTGCCAAATTCCAGCTCCATGGTTGTTGTGCTTGTAGGTGTAAATGGAATCTGATTTAAATTACGCTATTTCGAAAAGGTCAAAAGGTAAATCAGAAACAAATCTTTCAGGCTGCAGATTCAGTCATTATTGAGTGTACCATTGGCAGCAGTCATGATGATTATGAATAATTTGAATGCCAAGGAAGATATCTTTGTATTACTCATTGTGTAAATTGAATCTGATTTAAATTACGCTATTTCGAAAAGGTCAAAAGGTAAATCAGAAACAAATCTTTCAGGCTGCAGATTCAGTCATTATTGATTGTACCATATTAGTACTTAATATTCATATAGGTTATAGTACAGGTTCTTGGTTATCCACTGTGCATGGGTACATAATGCTGACGAATGACCATGCTATAACCAGTAAAGGTACGGTGTTTCATGTTAAATAAATAATGCCCATCGTGTTGCAAGGAAAGCACCCAACAAAGAACAAACATTTCCCCAGGACACGCCAAACATCCATTGCTTTAAAGATCCGGGTCGCGGGTTCAAATCTGGGAGAGGACAGACATGGAGACAGGTTACCTTGCCCCAAGGTCGACCAGGGCATCGAAGGTGTCGGGCCGAATTTTCTGCCTGTTACACGGTGTTGAATGACTCAGGTTTCTTTATGTTCTGTTATACTGAAACTGAAAATATATAGAGAGTATGTGGTTGTCCTGTAAATCCGATCGCTTAAAATGTTTTGTAACCATACATCATTGCCATTGCCGTAGCCGTACACAGAGTGGGTCGGTAGTAACTGATGAACCATAGATTTCCCTAATAAAGTGAAGATGGACAAGAAACCCATACATTCTGGAGTAAAAGTAAAATTGGTGTGTAAAGGAAATATTTAATCGTGTGTGAAAGAGTTTGGACGATTGGTCGGTGGTCGATACTAAAATTAAGTAAAAGAAGTGAGCCATCTTGTTACTTACCAGCATGACGGCACCAGAAGCATAGAACGTAGTGACACTTGAAGCCCATTTATAAATTCACATGGACCTAACCCCATACCCCCTTTCCTCCATCTTGCCTCTCTCCACCTCCCCCCCAAATTTTCAGTTAGCCTATTTCTTCTCCCTCCTTCCCTCCTACCCCTCATTTTCCCCCCACCCTGCCCCCCACCCTGTCTCGTTCTCTTACCCCTCTTAACCTTTTTTCGGTAGCTCTCTCCTTCTTCTCTTTATACTCCTTGTTTCCCTCATTACTTTCTCCGCTTTTTCTCCATAATTTCCTTCTCAATCCCTCTTCCTCAATCTCCGCCTTTTGTTTTTATCTCCCGCATTTTTTTCTCGCCTCGTTCCTTCTCTCCACTTTCTCACCTTACTGTCCATACCTCTCTTTCTCTCCTCCCTCCTCATCTTCATTTTGTCTGCCTTCTTCTCCTTATAACCTTGTTCCCGTCTGTCTCATTCTTCCCTCGCCCTCCTCTTACATCCCTCAATACCTTCCTCCTTGTGTCTCCTGCTTACCTCGCCTCTCCACGTTCTGTCTACCATCTTCCTTCCATACCTCACTACCTTCTCTGTCGCCTCTCCCTCCTTCCATCCTTCCTCATTCTCTCCACCATCATCCCTCCTTACTTCACCTCTCCACATTCTTTGGACCTTCTCCATACCTCCATCCCTTCCCTGTCTCTCCTCCCTTCTTCTATCCCGTCTCATTCTCTCCACTTTCCCTCCTTACCTCCCTACCTTTGTTATCACTTCTTCCTACCTCCCATGTTTTCTTAATTTTTCCACCTCCTTTCTTCCTAACCTTCTTCCCTTCCAAATCCCTCCACCCTACATCCCTTCCCTCCCTGCCTTCCCATTTTCCTCATTCTTTCCACCTTCTTCTCTCTTTACCATCCTCCCAATCCCATCTTTCTTCTTTATTTCCCCCTTCCTTATTCTCCCTACCTTCTTCCTTCCGCCCCCTGCTCCTTTATCTCTCCCCTTACCCACTCTCCTTTCTCTTCTATCACTCTTGTCTCCTCTCCCCCCCTTCCTGCTCTTCTTCACCACCTCCTCATACTCTCCCTCATTTCTCTATCACTCTCCCTTTCTCCTCCCTTCTCCCTCCTCAGTCTCTCCACCTTCCCTCCTTCCCTCCTTTTCTCCACCCTCCCTCCTTTTCTCCACCCTCCCTCCATCCCTCATTATCTTCACTCTCCCTTTCTCCCAACACTACTCAGCTTGCATATCTCCATTCCTCCTCTCCCTCTTTATTCCATTACTTTCTGTACCTCTTTATTACCGTACCTTTATTTTTTCTCCATCCTCTTTCCTACGTCACGAAAGTTGTTTCACTCCACTTTCTTCCTCCCCGCTTTCTTCTTTCTTTTAATAAATCCATAGTTTCTGTGACCTTTTCTTTCGCCCTCCTATTAACCTTCCCTTTTATCGCTATTTTCTGGTACCATCCTCTTTTACACCTGTCTTTCCTCTCCCATTCCTACCTCACTCAGTTTCATATCCTCTTCCCTTTTTCTCTCCCTCCCTCCTTCAAGCTACTTTCCCTGTCAGTTTCCTCTTCTCTTCCTCTCCCTCTTTCTTCCTTTTCTCGCATTTTTCTCTCCCTTTTCTCCCTTATTCTAATCATCCCTTGCTTTAATAACACCACTCAGTTTTCATTATTCTTCGTCCCTCCCTTTTTTCATTCCTCCCCGTCTCTCCTCCCTCGCTCATACTGTCCTCTCTCCTCATAGCCGTACTATCAAACTCCCGCCCACTCCCTTTTCTTCCCCCACTCCCCCTACTCCCCCCAATTTCCCCTAGTCCCGCCCACTCCCCCTTCTCCCCCACTCCCCCTCCTCTCCTCACTCCCCCTCTACCCCATCTTCAGCGTCTCACCTAAAAGTTTTGAGTGTGGGAGACGAGCAGATGACAGGTAGGGGAGGGGAGGGGAGAAGGGCTAGAGAGAAAGAGAGAGAGAGAGAGAGAGAGGTGATGGGGGAGCAGGAAAAGGGAGGGAGGCGGAGGAGAGAGAGGGGAAAGGTTACAAGGAAAGGGAACAGAAAAGAAAGGAGAGATAAAAGAGGGAGGGAAGTCGACGAGGAAGCTGGAAGTGAGGAAAAGGCAGAGGAGGGGAGGAGGAAAAAGTATGCAAGGAAGAAGGAGGGGGGCCAGGGAAGGGGAGAGGAGGGGAAGGAAGATGGAATGGGGAGGTTAGTTAGGGGGGGGAAGTAATGGGGAAATGGGCGGAAGAGGAAGGGAGAGGAGAGACGCGAAGGGGGGAGAGGAGGGGAAATAGTGAGGGATTGAAGGGAGGATCTGGAGAGGGAGGAAAGGCGAGGGGAAAGCCAAGTAAAGAGCGAGAGGGAAGGAGAGGGGAGATTGAGATTAACAGAATGGAGGATGGGGCAAGGAAGGAGGAGGGAGAGGAGTGTGATGGAAAAGAAGGGAGGGAACCGGAGGGGAGAGGAAGCAAGGAGTAATAGGGAGGAGATTAGAGCGAGGTACAAGGATATCCATTGAAATTGGGGGAAGATGGGGTGATGGGAGAAAGGAGGTAGGGGCTAGAGGGGGGAGGGATAAGGGATAAAGTGGGAGAGGTAAGGGAAGAGGAAAGAGAGAGAGAAAAGGGGAGGGGGAGGGGAGAGGAAGCAAAGGGAAATAAGTTTTGAGAGGGATGGATGGCAAGAAGACTGATTGGCAGGAGGATGAGAAGGGAGGGGGAGAGGAGGTGAAAGGGAGAGGCAGAGGAGGTGGAAGAGAGGAGGAAAGGAGGTAGAAGCAAAGAGGCGTGAAGGATGAGGTGGGAAGGAGAGGTGAGAGGGTAAGAAAGCGAGGAAAAAAAAAAATGAGGGAAGTTAGGAAGAACTGAGTGCCGAGCAAGGGAGAATTAACCAGAGAAGCGAGGTGCGTGCAAGATTTTTTTTTTTTTTTTTTTTTTTTAACCTTGGCCCTGCCCATATGTAGGAAAAGGTCAGGATGATGATGATGATGATGATGATGATGATGATGATGATGATTCCAAAACAAACCAAAGAAGAAAGACCACTAAGATTTTTTTTCGTAATTCTCCCTCACACCATCCTTAGAAAGATTTTTAAAGTTATTCTCTCCCACCCTGTCCAAAGGCCTAAGAAAAATGAATTGATGATGATGATGATGATAACTGTCCTAATACTAACCAAATAAGAACAGAAAAGCGACCAAGATTTCCTTATTTGCATCTCACCCTGTCCGTGGGTTTGATAAAAAGACCTTAGTGATGATGATGATGATGATAACAATCATGATATGATGATGATGAAAGTTTTACATTGCTCTTTTTCATTAACCTCTTCATTACCATACGTCCCTAAATTTAACAGAATCGTTTTATGGTAGCACGAATAAGAAGAAGAGACGTCATTGAGCTGAAAGGGATTATTCTGTGGGCAGACCAAACCGTCACAGTTATTTATCCAGATCTTAATTTTAGTTAGACCAAGTTACATTTTTTGGCCTTCATTTTTTATTATTATTTTCGTTACGCTGCGTGTATATATATATATATATATATATATATATATATATATATATATATATATATATATATATATATATATATATATATATATATATATATATATTTTTTTTCACTATTTCGTTCACCTTAAATTGGCGGAGATTATCGTCCTTTTGCAATGTATTTCACGTAGTTAAGTGGCGGAATAAGACAGTACTACTTCTTCTTTCTAGCATAATATTCCAGTGTCATTTTATTGTTACAGTTCTCCGCTCAGGATAGAGAGAGAAAGAGCGGTTTTAGGCCAAGTAAAAATCAACGAAGAATAGTTTGTGTCTACACCGCGGCCTTGAAACTTCTCTCCCCTTCCCTTCCCCCTCTCCATCCCCCACCCTGCTTGCACGACTCAGGGGTTTGGTGCCTGGTACAGTACCTTGAACTTCCCTCCCCCTCCCCCTCCCCAACATATGCTGCTTTCTCATGATACTAACGCCTCACCCCCTCTTCCCCTCCACGTCCCATATGCGTATCATTTTTCACCTCACCTCGGCCGTTTCCCATCCATTCTTCCCCATACATACCCATTACTTTGTGCTGATTTTTTTTCACCCCCAGCCAAGTCCCCATTCTTCTTCCCTGCACTTTTTTTTTTTTTTTTTTTTTTTTTTTTTTTTTCACACCCTACCCTTATCCCACTCTTTTTTCCAGACTCACTAAATTAATTATATTTTACTTTTTATCATCACCTATAATTTCTTCATTTTTTTTTCCTGTGTCCTCAGAAGGTTTATCCCCATCCCGCCTCACCCCATATATATAACTTCTCTCCCCATTTCCTTTACAATTTCTCTCCCCATTTACTTTACAATTTCTCTCCCCATTTACTTTACATCTTCTCTCTCCATTTGCTGTATAATTTCTCTCCCCATTTACTTTACAATTTCTCTCCCCATTTACTTTACAATTTCTCTCCCCATTTACTTTACAATTTCTCTCACCATTTACTTTTCATCTTCTCTCCCCATTTGCTTTATAATTTCTTCCCATTTGCGTAATAGGTTCTCCCCATATGCTTTAATTTCTCTCATCATTTGCTGTATAATTCCTCCCCCCATATGCAGTATCATCTCTCTCCCCACTTTCATTCCTCTCCCTTCCCCAACTTACTCCTTTCGCACCCGTCATTTTTCCCCATTCCACCTTACCATATTTCTTCTTGTCATTTTCCCCTTTTTATTCCCCTGCGTTCTGTCTCTGCTGCCGTTCTTGTCTCTCTTATTTTCATCTCTTCATCCCATCATCTCCCCACCTCATTCCTTTTTTTTTTTTTTTTTTTTTTTTTTCCATTCATTTTTTCCCCTCCATCCCATCAACACACACACACAAACACACACACACACGAAACAACATGTGTATGGCATAATTAACCAGTGTAATTACGAAAGGCATACGACGACGACGACGACGACGACTACTACTACTACTACTACTACTACTACTACTACTACTACAACCGTCACTACTACTACCATCACCACCACTACTACTGTTGCTACTGTTACCACCGTTATTGGTATTATTATTATTATTATTATTATTATTATTATTATTATTATTATTATTTATTGGAAACCTCAGCATAAGTTAAAGGGTACATACGCTTGCACTTTATCTCCTATCCATCTCTTTTTCTGCAAGGCACCTGTGAGTAAGGTAATAACACCCAGGCACCTGTGATTACATAGTGAAAAAAAATCATCGAACGTTACCTTGAGTACAATGGTAAACTTGTTTTGACCATGAGACGGTTAAATAACAGTGACAGTGTTATCAGTAGCCTTGGAAATCGTCGGCTTTATCGTGCGAAGTTCATGAACTGATCCAACTCGTGAAATATGAAAATAGAAAAGGTTTTATTATGATGAGGTAATCAAAAGCAATTCCATACTGAAATAAGAATAGCGTCTCCTGATGCCAAACAAGGTGATAGGTGTGCTTCTGTAGGAAAATCAGTAAAATGTTCTTCCATGCAGAAAGTAGAATACATACTGTATTTTCAGTACGAACTCTTTTTGTAACACAGGCATCTCCCTTGCTTTCACGGTGGTGTTGGTACTGGGGTGGAAGGGAAGGTAGGGAAGGGAAGGGAAGGAAAGGGAAGGTAGGGAAGGGTAGGCACGTGAAATTAAGGCCATATCTCCTGCATTCCTCCCTCCACCCCGGTCGTAGCGAGTTACGCCTCTTATTTTTAAGATAGAAATTCGGGGATTCTGCCTACTAAATTCAGTCTATTTTAGGAAGTACATAGCATGATATGGTTTTCTTTCTTTAAACAGATAGGCTACGTGTATTTATTAATTTATTTATTTATCTATCTATCTATCTCTGTCTGCCTGTCTTATCATCTATCTGTCTATCTCTGTCTACCTTTCTCTCTATCTGTCTGTCTTCATATACTTTAGATATGTGAAAAGTAAAAATGACTAGTGAAAAAGATTATTAAATTTTTTGTGGTTCAAGATGACTCTCAGCTGAACGAAGTATTCAAGTGTTTTTAGTCTTTAGTTGGTTTACTTTCATCTGACAGAAATGGGCCAGTCCCACACCATGATTACTACTTCGTGGTTGCCTGAACTTCAGTGAAGCGTAGGTATGAAGTGGCAGTGAATCTCTTTGGTTACTAGTCAAATCAACCCCTCAGTCTGACTACACTTGACCAGCAACTGAGCAGAGAGGGGTTAGAGATGTGTGCCATGTTAAAGCAAATGGAGTATAGGTATGTGTCTTAGGCCTGTAAAGAGACTCCCTAACGCCTCTTCCTTAGCGATTTGTTTTCCAGACCACCCATTAATATTCTCTTTCTAGCTTCTTATGTCTTTTTAATGTCGACATAGATTGCATGAACAACACACAAGAATATAGTAAGGAAACAGAATAAAAAATATTCCGGTAAGGAAGAAGTGTTAGTAAATTTCCTGACCACAAGAGAATACCCCCCTTAGCCTCTTATTCTAGGAGGCTTCGTAATACCTCTTCCTTAGCAATTTATTTTACAGCTTACACTTTAGCATTTATTCATATCGTTTAAATATCGACGTAGGTTGTATCAAGGACAGTACTGAAGTGTGAAGTGCAGAATAACTCGCTCAGGGGCAGGTGACACCAATTCTCATAGTCACTCGTGGTTGCTTAACTGTGGGGAAATACAGGTGCAGTGTGTATTAATGAAAATACCCCCGATAATGATGACCTTGGAGATGGTGATGAGAATGGTGATGAAAAAATGTAAAGACCGTATGTGAATCATCCTGTCTTCTCTCTCTTTCTTTCTTCCCTTCCCTTCTTACCCCTCTTTCACCAATTCTATCCTGTCTCTCTCCTCTGTCTTTCCCTCTTCCCTCCTCTCCTTACCCCTCTTTCACCCATTCTTTCCTACCTCTCTCCTCTGTCTTTCCTTCTTCCCTCCCTTCCTTACCCCTCCTTCACCCATTCTTTCCTGGCTCTCTCGTCCTTCACACCTGCCCCTCTTCTCCTTCCTTCCCTCCTCTCCTTCCTCCCTTTCTCTGCAGGCTTGTTCCATTTTCCCTCCCTTCTTCGTTCTCTCTCTCTCTCTCTCTCTCTCTCTCTCTCTCTCTCTCTCTCTCTCTCTCTCTCTCTCTCTCTCTATCCTTTTCTACTTCGTATTCACCTCTTCTTCTCCCTTCTTTTCCATCAGTCTTTTCAGTCTACCCCTACTTGCTCCAAAACCCATGCTTTTCCTCCCCCTTCCCTCTCCTTCTTCCTCTCCCCTTCCCCCTTTCCCCTTCCCCCTCTCCCCTTCCCCCTCTGCCTTCCCCTCCCCATCCGCCTCTCCTTCCCCCTCCCCCTCCCCCTCCCCTCTTAAACACCTGCCTCCTCTCCCATTGGCTGAGAACTGTCGGCCTTCCACCAATCACAGACTTTGTAAATCCTGTGGAAAAAACACAGACCGTTTCTCTGGGGTTTATATATTTGTGTTTACGTATTTATTTCCAGGATTATTTATGCCAAGCTTGTTTATGAATGCTCAATTATTGTGGCGTGTGTGTGTGTGTGTGTGTGTGTGTGTGTGTGTGTGTGTGTGTGTGTGTGTGTGTGTGTGTTTTATTCCACTGCTGAGTGGGATGATGGTTTCCAAGGTTATAGAGACGTAGATAATGATGATGATGATGATGACTGTGGTGAAGGAATCACTGTGACCTTTTTCCCACTTAGTACAACAACAACAACAACAATAGCAACAAAAACAACAGCAGCAGCAACAACAACAACAACGACAGCAATAATAACAGCAGCAACAACAATAATAATAATAACTAGAAAACTGAGATTGCCATAAGCAGTTTCAGTAACACACTGCATGACAAGGTTATCCGTCTTGTCCATGTGATCTCTGTATAAAAAATAAGCAAATTTTGAACTTTGACCTTGGTTGTGACCTTGAGTTTTGGGTCAAGGTCATTCTTACTTGGCAGCCATGCATAGCGTATCAAGTTCTATAAATGTGTCAAGTTTTGTTCTTGTAGCTCAGTTTTATTTATTTTTTTTTTTAATTGTGCACTCAGTGACTTTCCATTGACCCCTGGGCGATCTCAGAAACTGCTGGCCCATATAGGCCCATAGTCATTTCAGACCTGCTCCCCGACATTGGCTATTTCAAGTCTGTACCTTTAGAGGTTTCTCAGAATCCGCGAATAGACTATTTTTATAGGTTTTTGGATGTAACTGAAAAACCATTACTTGGAACTGGATGATACTGGGTTATATGAAGCCACCAGCTGGGCGACTCAGATGCCAAGTATGATGGCCGTAGCTTTGAAATTGAGCGAATACATGCAATTTACTTGTTCGTAATAATAATAATAATAATAATAATAATATTGACAAGGACATAACTCACCATTGATGTGGTTAGTTATACTAATATTGACAAACAATATAACTCACCACTGGTGTGGTGAGCTATAAAAATAGTAATAATAATAATAATAATAATAATAATAATAAAGTAGATGTGCAGTTTCCTCCTGTGGATTCAGAAAAAAACATGGAAATTGCATATTTACTCCTGCGACATGCTTGCCGATTTGAAAGAATTACAAAGTAGCAGCAGTAGTAGTAGCAGTAGAAGTAATAGTACTAGTAGTATTTAGTAATTAGCTGATGGATGCCCATTGTATAACATTAACAAAGATATCAAAGCGATGTCTGGCCTCTTTCCCCTAATTTGTATCCTTTACAAGAGTTGGAGAGGGTCTGCCCCCTCCCCCCCCAATAATAATAGTGGAAAATTTTATATAGTGCAAGACGAACTGTCCTGAGAAGTTTCGGTGAAATCCATGTGCTCATATTTATCTCTCTTTGATCGTTTTGATTTTTGGAAGGGGGACTGACAACCTCCTCCCAAGAATCACTGGGGGGAGGGTCAGGCTTCCCAAATATCGCATTATGGATAAGAGTTAATTGTTCAGCGTGCACTAAAATAGCAAAGCCATATCTCTCCTTGATTCACTGGTGTGTTTGTGTGTGTGTGAATTCTTAATTTGGTTAGGGGGCTGACTCTCCTAAATATCATGGTTGGAAAATCGTATCTGGTGCAAGATCTTCTGGGTAATCAGACGAATTCACGGGGGAAATTTCATTCAGATCCATCAACTGGCCCAGGGAGAGTTAAGACACGGACACGCACACAGACATGCAGACTGGCCGCATCTCGCACAGCGCTATAGTGATAGTTGCCGAAAATGATACCGTCCTGCGTCGCTGGATTGTTAACGTTTGAGTAACACAATACACTTAATTGTTGATTAATCAGAAAGACCTCACAGATGTCTTAAATAATTTAGTTTAGCTTATATGCCATGCTCCTTCAAGTACTGGATTCTCGTTGGCTTAGGAAGTTGCCTGCCACCTCTTCCATAAACTGTTGTTTCTGCGTAGGGCCCATCTCGCTAATATTCGTTGTTACGGTATGTTGTTTATGCTGACTATAGATATTGAATGGATATACTAGCAAATATTGTAGGCAAAAATTATACCATGAAAGTTGCTAGAATCATCTTAAGTCCACGAGAATGGGAAGTTAGGCAACTCTTGGCGTATCTACCCTTTTGCCTCACCAGCCCAATCCTTTGCCCTTAGCGTTGTGTCTCAAGCCCTTAGCATCTCAAGCCCTTGCCCATATCATCCCTACCCTTTACCCTTACCGTCCCTATCCCTTGCCTTTAATTTTCTGACGCTTTGCCCTTACCATCCCTATCCTTTGCCCTTACCCACCTCACCCTTTGCCCATCCCTACCCTTTGCCCTTACGATCCCTAGCCTTTATTCTTTGCCTGCCTGTTCATAGATTTCCATATCCATTTCCTTTTGCCCTCACCTTTCCTTTTCTCATCATTCAGCCCTTTTGTCCTTACCGTTCCTACCTTTTGTCCTTGGCGTCCTCGTCCCTTAGCAACAACCCTTTCCCCTCCACCTCAAACCCCCTCCCTCGATCCTCTTGCATGACGTTTCCATTTCCTCCCCTCTTCCTCCCTCTTCCCCTTCCCTTCCCGCTTCCCGCTCACCCTTGCCCCCTCCCCTCTTCCCCTCCCTGCCTTGTCAACATGATCGCACGCCCTCACTCTTACAACTTTGTTTCTTTCTGTTTCCTCTTTGTCCTTGCCCATGACTCTTCCGCTTCCCCTCGCATAGTTTCTCTCTCTCTCTCTCTCTCTCTCTCTCTCTCTCTATCTATCTCTCCTGTATGCCTTATTAACACTTTTACCTCTCTCTCTCTCTCTCTCTCTCTCTCTCTCTCTCTCTCTCTCTCTCTCTCTCTCTCTCTCTCTCTCTCTCTCTCTCTCTCTTCTGTATGCCTTATTAACACTTTTACACATCCTCATCATAAATTCCATCTCCTGAATTTAGCTTAACCCATTCTTTACATTCCTTTATTGACCTCTTCTTTTCTCTTCCCTTCCCTTCCATACATCTTTACTCTTTCTCCCTTCCATTGCTTTTCCCACCGCTCATCTCCACCTCATATTCGTCTTATCTCTCCTACACCCTTACCTCCCCCATCCCCTTTCATTCCTTAAATTAAACCGTCTTCCCCTGTAGAGAGATTGATTCCCTCCTCATTCCATATATATGTTCTTACTCCCTGTTTCCATCTCCCACCCTCCTTGCCCCACCCTCATCACATCTCCCTGACCCTCATCACCTCAGTCCCTCCCACCCTTCCTCACTCCATCCTCCAGCCTCGTCCCCTTCCACTCTTCCTTCCTCCTTCCTCCCTCGTTGCCTCCTTCAACTCTCCCTCACTTCTTCCTCCCTCCCTCACTTTTTCCTCCATCCTCTCCCCCTTCCTCTCTCCCTCACAACCTTCCTCCCCCCGTACGGGAATGAGAAGCGATAAAAGGTGGTGTGTGCGTGTCCCTCCTCTCTCTACATACTGCGTCATGGTGAGAAACCCACAGTGTCTGGCTTGTGATAAAATATTGTGTTTTTCATGATCATATTTTTAGTGGCTTTGGAGATTTCTTAAAACCTCATCATTAGCGATTTATTCTGCTCGTTACACCTCAGTATCCTAGTGTATGTTATTGATGTAGCCCATATAATTATTAAAACCCACACATATTCGCTGAAACGGGAATGTTAAAATGCAGTACTCGTGCAAATTTCAACGCAAAAGAAGAGATGCAAGGAATCCTTCTGTACCACTTTGATTATATTCTTCTCACCTTAACTTGAATATTTCTGTACCATATCTTTTCCGTAGCACTTCTGCTTGATTACCACCTTTACTCTAGCTTTATTTATTTACTTATTGCTACAACTTGGTATGCAAGATGAAGAGTTGGCAAATTAAGGACTGGCTATGAAAAAGTAAAAGGAGTGTAGCTACAATACGGCCCTAAATTTAAGTTGTTGCAGCTGTTTGGTTACATCTGATAATGCTTGTTAACAGTTTTAATTATGTTCACCACCTAGATAAGCCTAATTTACTCTTAGCGATAACAGGCGACTTTTCATATCAGCCTTTGGAACTCAGAGGATTATTTTAGTCCTTTTACATTAAGCTGGCTCAGATTTTCGTCATTTTGCGGCTGATTTTACGTAGTTCAGTGGCACAGTAAGACGGTGCCGTGGTTCTACATCCTTTCCGTTGCACTTCTTCGTGACTGGCATCGTATTCTAGTGTTACACCTCAGTATTCAGGATGTAGGGATGGCAATTTTACGGTAGGTTAGAGTAAAAAGGGTTTAGTAAATATGCTTCAGTGAATTACCTGTGTTATCAATAAATGTGATTCTTTGTATTATTTTTCCTTGTATAAAAATGAACAAATAATACAGTGGCACTATTACCAGTACTATTTTTTATTTGTTTTGCTTATGATTCTTTGGCAGGTAACGAAGAAGATATTACCTGTTAAGAAAATATTTGATAACAGCGATGCCTAGTACGGTTATCACTACCCCGTCAACATGTAACCTAGGGCCGTATTGTGAGTGGCTTGAGGGGATCCGTAGTACCTGTTCTTTAGCGATTTATTTTACGTATTAATCAGTATAATTTTCCTTTTGTTATTTATATAGTTTCAGTATTTACATAGTTTGCATTAAATATTGAAGAGGATATTATGGTGTAATGTCCAAAATAAAGCGCTGAGGAAGACTACGAAGCTTCCTGTGATTTGTAAAATACGTCCTTGAATTTGGCTTTATTATTATTATTATTATTATTATTATTATTATTATTATTATTATTATTACTATTATTATTATTATTATTACTATTATTATTAGCTACTATTCCTTGGCTACAGTTCATTTTATCTCCTATCTACAGTTTGTGCCGCTGGTGTTGGTGCTGCTGTGCTGGGCGGAGCTGGGGGCTGGGGACACGCCCGCCCAATGTCTCTACGATGACATCAGGGGTACGTGGATCTTCGCCGAGACCGAGAGATCAGAGGACAACACCATTTCCTGTGACACTCTCGGTCCAGTCGTCCACACCAACACCTTCACCCTCGACTTCCCCGACACCGCCACCGACGAGCTAGGCAACAAGGGCACGTGGACGCTTATCTACAATCAGGGCTTCGAGGTAGGCGATTTTGTTTTACGTCCGCGCACGCGATAGGGGCAGCGGGGTTGTGGTATTGATCGGTGTGTGTGTGTGTGTGTGTGTGTGTGTGTGTGTGTGTGTGTGTGTGTGTGTGTGTGTAAAAAATTCAAACAGTTTTTATGTACATCCAAACTTGGTGGAAAGGTTGAAGTAAGACAATGGGTAAAGCTGCCTTTTTTTTTTTTTTTTAGAACAACAGGTCAGAGGTCAAGGTCACGGAGTTAGGTAAAAATCTGACTTAGCTAGGTCAGCTTTAAAAGTTTTCATTCGATTTAAACCAATAGTGATGGAAAGGTTAAGAGTAAGGTAAGAACGAAGGTATTTAATTTTTAGAACGATAATCCAAGGTCACAGAGCAAACTTAATTTCGACCCTTGCGTCTGTGTTGGAACAAAATAACTTGAAAGATTTTAGCTGGTCTGGACAACTTGGTGGAAGGGTTGACGATTAACCAGGAGGCTGATCTGTTGTGTTTGAGAACACTAGGTCATAGGTCAAGGTCACATAGCAGGGGCAACTTAGACCTCTGTTATCCGATTTAGGCCAAACTTGATGGAAGAATTTAGAGCAAATTGAAGGTAACGAAACTAGATTTTGAGAACTGTCAAAGGTCAAGATCACAGGGAAAGGTAGATTAGGTTTTATCCGATTAGACCAAACTGTGTGGCAGGGTTCAGAGAAAGACAAGGGTGAAGGGATTCGATTTTGAGAACAGTTTGTTGTAGATCAGGGTCACACGGCAAGGTCAAAAGTTCAACCGTATAACCTACTCGTACAGTATTGACTGGATTTGAACCAAACTTGGTGGAAGGACTGAGGGTTAGCAAAGGTGAAGAAATTCGGTATGAAGACATTAGATCAAGAAAACAAAACAGAGTAAGTAGGAAGGATGAGGTGAAGGAAGCAAGGGAGGTACGGAGGGAGGGAAGGGAGAGAATGTGATTAAGGAGGAAAGAAGGGGTTGTAAAAAGTAAATACAAGGGGAAGTAGAGGTAGTAGGAAGTATGGAGGGAGGAAGAGAGAGAGAGAAAAAAAAGTGATTGAAGGATTACGATCATTATGGTGGCCCGAAAAAGGCTAAAGGCTGGGCTAAAAAGCTAGTAAGGCTTTTCGAGTAGGTCCACGGGGAAATCATATTGGGTTATTTGACAAAGGTGATTAGGCTATACCGGAAAAACGTAGATAATGATTTTTCGTCCTTACAGTATATACCTGTTTCTTTGTATTAATTATATGAAGGGTTTGTTGAGAGTTGTTGATTAATGAGATAATGGGTAAGTTATAATGATTTTTTGAGCCGATGTGTTAACTGTAGTCACATTACTTTTATTCCCATTTACATTATTATCTACCAGCTTACCTCACTTCATATCTATGTGGGTATAAGGGATGACAATGATGTTGATGATGATGATGATGATGATATTATTTAAGCATCGTTTCACTACTAATGGTCATTAATTGTAGACATTGGTTTTTAGTCATAATACGGTACACTTATATACATTATCTGGGCAACAGTCAGTTTCTAGGTCACCCTTTTCTACTTATCTAAGATGTTTTTTAATTGCGCTCTCCATGTTCCATTAAGCATCTCTCCTTGTGTAAATTGGCTGTCAGCAGTCATTTTTTTCGCCTGATTAAGATAAATCATTTTTAACCGCCGACAGCGAAAGTTTAAATTGTTAATTCTTACTCACATTAAATACTGTATTTCCGTCAAAAAAATTATTTAGTACTGTGACTTTATTAGCCTTCCGAACGAAGGGCATGTTATCATGTACAAGCGTAAGTACAGGTACACACACACACACACACACACACACACACACACACACACACACACACACACACACACACACACACACACACACACACACACACACACACACACACACACACACACAGTATGTAACTGTCCACATTCATAGCCAGTGCTTATATGAATGCATTTTATTGCATACCGGTAACTGCAATATACATTCTGAAAGAAATAACATTTTACAAGTATACAGACGTTTTGCAGGGTTTTAGTGCAATTTTGATGTGATGTCAGATCCACAGAACTGCTCACTTTCCTTTTTACTCTCATCCCCAAACAATTTTCTTTACCAATGAAGAGATCCCTCATAATGAAAAGATTAACTACCATCAACAGTACTTTTTTCTAACCAGTCTCCCTCACTTTTGCTCCATTTTTTCCTAATTAGTCTCCCTCCCTAGGCTCTGTTTGTTTTTTCTATTTTTTTTTTTCTTACCATTCCCCCTCCCTCAGGTGCTTTCTTTTCCTAACCAGTCCCCCTCCCTGAGACTCTATCATTTTCTAACTAGTCTCCCTCCCTCAGCCGCTCCCTTTTTCACACCAATCTTCCTCCCTCAGGTGAACGTCAACGAGCGTTCATACTTCGCCTTCTCCTACTACGAGGGTGACTACGTCGCCGCCACGTCCTACTGTGACCGCACCTTCAACGGCTGGTCCCGCGACGCCACGGTCAGGAACTGGTCTTGCTTCTACGCCAACAAGACCACTTCGGTAGGTGATTGCACTGAAAAAATTGATGTAACCTCTCCCATAGGACTTTCGACAATTAACTGCTTTGTATTATATTTATGTATTGTAATTCGTCAGCATAGAAACTTGACATACCCTTTCGTATCAGAATTTGAGGATAAGCTGATTTTTTTATAAAGTGGTTAGTAGGAAGAGAAGAGGTTTAGGCATGAAATAATGAGTGAAACTGAAAGCAGTGATACAGTAATAGTTATGTGGTGTACGTTACTTTATGTTAGTGTCGGCGTTAAGTGTTTTTTCATTGCCTTATTTTTAGTAGTTGTGTGTGTGTGTGTGTGTGTGTGTGTGTGTGTGTGTGTGTGTGTGTATTCTGTTTTCAGGAAGGAAATTATCATCATTCGCACTCCGAATTCTTTTCCTCACTTCAGGATGGGAGCGAGGAAAGAAATTGTAAACTAAGCTAAAAACTTTACCCATGACGTTAGATCAGACTGTGGTGTTTTGGTGATTCTCTCAGATCTTTTGGGGCCCAAGGGAACCACATGTGCTCCATATATGTGTACGTGTGTGTGTGTGTGTGTGTGTGTGTGTGTGTGTGTGTGTGTGTGTGTGTGTGTAGGGTGGTTAGTAGGAAAAGAAGAGGTTTAGTGAAAAAGGTGCTGCAGGTGAAACGGAAAATAGTGTAATAGTATGGTTTAGGTTTGGTGGTGGTGGTGGTGTTATTTTTGGTGTTTGGTGCTTTTCGTTGTCTACTTTTTTCTCCTCTCTCCCAAGGATTCACCCCTCCCCTCCCACCGCCCCTCCCTGACGTGTACTTATCCCTCCCCCTCCTCCCCAGATCCCCGCAGCACCTTCCTTATCCCTCCCCTCTTCCCAGGTCCCATCCCGCACCTTGCTACTTATCTCTCCTCTCTCCCCAGTCCTCTCCCACACCTCCCTTCCTATCTCTCCCGTCTCCTCAGGTTTCCCTTTTGCACCTCCCTCCGCATCACTCCTGTCTCCCCAGATCTCCACCGCACCTTCCTCCACATCTTTCCCCCTCTCCCCAGGTCCCACCCCGCACCTCGTACCGCCCCTCTCTGACGAAGGATGTTCTGAGGCGTCGCTACAAGCCTGACCCTACGCTGGTGGACAGGATCAACGCGGCGCAGACGTCGTGGACCGCTAAACACTACCCGGAGTTTGAGAAGTGAGGGAAGGGTGACACGGATGATTTTTTTTAGCCCTTGTATCCGGTGGCATAATTTTTTCCCTGATCTTTTGACTACCAGACGATTTTATTCAGTTTAAGAGAGCCATTAATAGTGAAGAGTCCCTTAGGTGAATACATTATCTGGAAATAGCAAAAATAATAAGGAAAAAAAAGTCATTGGACTGAAGGCAATAAGTTTTTGTTTGTTGATGATGATGATGATGATGAATAATTTCCCTCCTTCCTGCCACCAGCCATTGAAGAACTAAGGGTGTCCTTATATTTTCGTCTATCCTGTTCCTTCTCATTCCTCCTCATTATCCTTTCTTTCAGCCCTCCTTCCTCCTTTCCCTTTTCCATCCCTCTTTCCCTCCATTCATTCTACCATATCTTTCTCTTCCCTTCCCTTCCCTTCCCTTCCCTTCCCCTCCCCATCTAATCCCGGCCACTCCCCACAGATACACGGTAGAGGAAATGTACCTACGTCGGGGTGGCTTGGGATCAACGCCCCCTCCACGCCGACCCTCCCCGCCCCCCGCCAGCGAGGAACTAAGGGCGCGCGTCTCCCTCCTGCCCTCGAGCTTCGACTGGCGCGACGTGGAGGGCGAGAGCTTCGTGTCTCCGGTGCGGGACCAGGGCGGGTGTGGGTCCTGCTACGCCTTCGCATCCATGGCCAACTTGGAGGCGCAAATCCGGATCGCCACCAAGAACGAACGACAAGATATTTTCTCGCCTCAGGTGTGTTTGTATGTATCTGTTGGTAGTTTATGTAGACTGTGATGTATGTACGTATGCATATATGTGCATTTTGTGGATATACTTACGTATGTGTATGTATCAGTGTTTGCTTTGAATGTTTGTATGTATGTATGCGTAAATGTAGGTGTATGCGTGTATGTATTTTTTATTATATACGATGTGCAGTATAAATAAATACTCGTACAACACTTTTGTGTGGTACTGTACATACCAGTAACTTATCTGTGAATTGTATATGTTGTTTATTTATCCGAATTTTAGTAGATGTGAGTATATATATATAGGATTGTGGTGTACAGTATGTATATTATTGTCTGTACAGGTATCCATGAACGATATATATATATATATATATATATATATAATATATATATATATATATATATATATATATATATATATATATATATATATATATATATATATATATATATATCGTGTATGATATATGTATTAATGTCATGTTTGTGCTGTGCAGGACGTGGTGGGGTGCTCCTACCTGGCCCAGGGGTGTATGGGCGGCTTTGACTACCTGATTGCCGGCCGCTACGGGATGGACCAGGGTGTTGTGGCAGAGGAGTGCAGCCCATACACCTCTACCGTACGTCCATTGTGGAGATGATGATGATGATGATGATACTAGTAATGAAAATAATAGTAGCCAAGATGATGATGATGATGATAAACCAAAACCAAATCAAACCACAGCATACCATTCCATGCCATACATACCATACCATACCATACCATACCATACCATACCATACCATACCAACTACCAAACCAAACGTATCTCATACCAACCTAACCCAACCCATCCCATCCTAGTTGAACCTAACCCAACCTAACCCAACCTCAGGACGACAAATGCGTAACGAACACCACCTGCCCGCGGACCTACGTGAGCGACTACACCCACGTTGGGGGCTACTACGGGGCGTGCAACGAGGAGACCATGTTAGTGGATCTGGTCATCGCTGGGCCTATCTCCGTGTCCTTCGAGGTGTATGACGACTTCCACAACTACGAGGGCGGCATCTACCACTACACGGGACTGAAGGATGAGTTTAATCCCTTCGAGGTGGGTGGTTATTATAGTACTTTCACTGCAACTTGATTGGGATCGATAACTTTTCTCAGCTTAGTTTTCTCTAACCTCTCTCAGCTTGGTTAATCCCTTCGAGGCTGGTGGTTGTTATAATATGTTCACTCTAACCTGACAAAGATCTCTAACCTCTTTCATCGTGGTCAGTTCTATCACTCTAAGCTGGCAGAGACCTCCAACCCCTCTCAGCTTGGTTAATTTTGACACTCTAACCAGACAGATCTCCAGTTTCTCTCAGCTTGGTTAATTCCCTCACTCTAACCTAGCAGAGATCACCAATTTCTCTCAGCATGGTTAATTCTTTCACTCTAGCCTGACGAAGATCTCTAACTTATTTCAGCCTGGTTAATTCATTCGAGATGGGTAGTAAGAGGGTTGTTGGTTTGCAGGTGTGGTGTTTGTGGTCATCTTATTACACACACATTTTTGTATTGGACCCTGTGTTACTAGGAGACGTTAAAACTACTATTACGAGTTTAGCATCATGTGGGCCTGAGGGATGAGTTAAATCTCTTTGAAGTGGGTGGTTGTTGTGGTTATTGTTGAATGGTTGTGGTATTTGTGGTTACCGTGCTAGACACGAATTAGTATTGGATGTGATGGTATTATGATTCACTAGAATTATAAGGGTGGAATCTGTCATAATACAGAACTGAAGGATGAATTTATGTGTATTGAGGTGGGGGTGGGAGGGTTTTGGGAGTTGATACTGTGGGGTTTTGATATTGTTATAAGGGGTGGATTAGTATTGGATATGGTGATACTACAACACATTAAAACCACGAGAATGGGGTCTGTCACCGTATGGGACTGAAATGAGGTCAGTATCTTTGAGGCAGGCGCTTCTTGCTGTGTTGTTGTGGTTTATCGGTGTTGGCTGTTGGTCTAATACTTCAGTTGTTTTATATAATTAATTTCACACTGAAGGAAGCAGAGCAAAGGACTTTTATTATATTCTGCATCCTTCTATCTGTCTCTCTGTCTGTTTATACAATTTCATTGACATCCGTATATGGACACCATCAACCTCATAAGCTCAAGGAGGCTATTTTTGTTTTATCCTCGTTTCTTTCCTGATGGTTTGTTTATTTATTTATATATTTAGTCTTAAGAAGGGCCTCATTCTTTGAAGGATTTAAGGAAGGCTACATACAACTCTACAGTCCTCAAAGCTGAATAAAATCGTCTGACAATAGCAAGAATAAACTAAATCGCTACTTTATCTGTTGCCTTCGAAGAGGGTGTATGTAGGTGAAGTGGAGGGAGGAGGAGACCGAGGATGAGGTGGAGGGATGGAGCTGAGAAGTATATGAGGGAGGGGGTAGTGAGTTGGAGGTAGGGCAGTCAAATGGTGGGTGACAGCGACTTGGAGACGTTTTGTCTGCGGCCACACTTTGCGGGATTAGGGCGTCGGACTATAGATAGATAGATAGATAGCTACTTATCCATGAGACTAATTGAATCCTAGTACAACCCCTTCACTCTATAGTCTGTTTTATTCCACCTGACGGGGCTGGGCACTCTCACAACCTGAATGCTAAGTTATGGTTGCATGAAAATTTGATGAACCTTAGTTATGGGGTACGAATGTGTCTCCTTGGATACTAATTAAGTCCCTCTCCAGCCTTACTACACTTGGCCACATAGTGAGGTGAAAGAGGTTATGGAAGTTTATCAAGCCAGTAAACACGCTGTTGTCCTGTTTTAGTGTGGAGATACGGTCGTTTTATGAATATGAAAATGATGTAAGTCCTGAGTTTTTTAGTTATTTGTGAAACCCATGATGAGAGTAAAGCATATTTGGCTTTCGTACCTCGCCGTTGGATGCGTTTTGTAACACTCAGGCTTCTATGACTCACTCACCTGAACAAGAGAGTCTGACCAGCTGGAATAGAAGAGTAAGAGTTGCCCGAACCTTTCAAGAGTTAATGGTACCAGTATTAACATTCCAAAATACCTGTGACTGCCTCTCAGCTGAATACAATAATATGACGTTATTTGGAAAAGAATACCGTAGTTTCCCAGACCGTGAAAGTTGAAGATAATGTATCATTATTAAGACTTGGGCTCCTGTGACTTACTTTCGGTTGAATGAATTAACCTGGGAGTACATGGAATAGCTCAAAGTTGCCCCTGCCATGAGAGGGTTAACGTGGCATGACAGGCTATTGCACCCTCCCTGTCTGTTCGTCGCTTGCCCATCTGCATGCCTGTCTGCATTCTTGCCTGTCGTTCTGCATTCCTGCCTGCCTGTCTGCCTTTCTGCCCGTCTGCCTTTCTGCCCGCCTGCCTTTCTGTCTGCCTATTTGCCTTCCCTCTTGCCTGTCTGTCTGCCTGCGTGATTCCTGTAATTTGCTAGTCAGTATTCAGTCCCATCGAAGTGTACATGGAATTTAGATATTGGCGCAGGGGATCTACCATTATACAGAACATAGGGGAGAGCCCGACCCTTGCCTGATAAGTGGGTAGGGAGAGTGAGTGACAGTCGTTTATGATTTCCAGTTTATTATTATTCGGGTGGAGTTGGCGGAGGACTTTCAGGAGGACAAAAGGGAGAGGGCAGACTTTAATCCCGGTGAAGTGGCTGGCTGGAGGGGAGGATGCTGTTGTAGGGGTCCAGGCTTAATTTCTGATCTTTTGCATATTTTGATTTAGTGGTTGTAAATTGTAAGGCTTAGTGTTTGGTGGACAGATGAACGAGTGTGCAGGCAAAGGAGAGAAGAAAAGGTTTGTTTTTATTCCTATCGACAGGACGAGTCACTAAGTCATACAGTCCTTATTACAGGAAGGAGACCGTAGCACCATTTGAACAGGGCAGTACTCCTGATAGGTGGATGGAAATATGGCGATGGGGACAACTGGAGCTTCCGTTTCATTAGCTCTTAGATCTTAACTCTAAACCATTTTCCTTTGCTTGGTCACCCCAAAGTCGGATGAGGTAGAGTTGAGAGGGCCAGAAAAAGATAGACTGAGATTAACTAAAGTTTGTTCAGATGTGTAAGCCACACTCCCTTAAGTAACCATTCAAACCCCTGAAACCCTGACTCCACGCGTTACGTCAAACAACTTACCTATCTGACAGAGTCAGTCCGATGACTGTGAAGTTAAAAACGGGTGCCAATTCCTCGTTATACACTCCTCTGTACAAAATTTATTCAGCCAACTCGATCGCTTATCAGTTTCCCACGTCTTATAAACTCCAACGCGTCTGTTTCTCACACACTCATTTATCGTATCTGTCCACCTCCTTCCAGGCCCACCACTCCTTCTCCCACTTTCAAATTAGCTCAGATATACTATCTGTTTATTTAAAAATGTAAATAATAAGGCTGTTCAGCATCCAGCCTTGGGGTGTACAGAGAACTCTTCACCTGTCCTTCCTCCATGTATCACTTCTCCCTCTCCCATTGCGTCTTCCTCACCTCTCCCTCTCCCCCCTCGCGTCTTCCTCACCTCTTCACCTCTCCAGATCACCAACCACGTCGTTTTGATTGTGGGCTACGGTGCTGACGAGACCACTGGCGAGAAGTACTGGATAGTGAAGAACTCCTGGGGCACCAGCTGGGGGGAGGACGGCTACTTCAGGATCAGGAGGGGCACCGACGAGTGTAGCATAGAGTCCATGGCTGTCAGGGTCACCATTATCCCCTGAAGTGATTACGGGACGATTATTAACCTCCTGCAGCTTGAGAACGTATTTTGCGTAATATTTTAGCTCTTTTCATACGACTAGATCCAGTTTGGGGGAGGCTTTTCGAACTAGAGGGGTTATAAGCAGTTTTCATATAGCCTCTTCACTGCCCTGGAGCTCTGCGTAGCTGTATGAAATTGAATGCAGTAAATAAAAAGGATAGACTACAGAAGGACATTACCCACTTCTAGATGTTCAAACAGATACCAAGATTTTGTGGCATCAAGGACTGGCAAAATCGGAAAAAAAGGTGAGAATATCCCCGAAACATCAAGGGTCGCCTCGTCAACATTCTCCTCTTCTCTCATTTTTGGCCAGGGTTGAAACAGTTTTATTATTTTCGATTCTGTAGCTGTGACAATGACCATTATACCAAGAAGTAATAAGTGAATGATGTATAAATCGGCTTTCACTTATATCGATTTTTTATTAATTTTTCGTCCAGTATTGAAACAACTCTTTTCATCCATCCATCCATCCATCATCTTTTACTTTTTTATATTTTTGCTCCATGCTGGAACATATATATATATATTTTTTTTTCGTGTTTCGGTGACTGTTATACCATAAATAATAATAAAGGTAATCTGGCTGCACTTACCTCGTTTGGGATTATTTTTTAGTCCAAAGCCGAAACATTTTTATCTTTGAATTTGGATGTGAAGGTAAAATTGTCACGAAACTATTGAAAAGGAAGATGTATCATAAGGTTTTCCTGTGTGTGTGTGTGTGTGTGTGTGTGTGTGTGTGTGTGTGTGTGTGTGTGAGAGAGAGAGAGAGAGAGAGAGAGAGAATAATTTTCGTGCCAGATCCAAACTGTTGCCATTGTACTCTGAAAAAAAAAAAGTAATAAAAAGGGAGATAAGTGTAATATGCAATGTGTTACTAGCTTAAGGTATTTATTTTTTATCGAGATCAAATTTATTAATGTTTGTGTGTGTGTGTGTGTGTGTGTGTGTGTGTGTGTGTGTGTGTGTGTGTACATAGAATTTTTGAGATGTTGGGTAGAGTCCTTCATAAACTCACTTCACTACCTCTCCATGCTGAATAAAATCGAATAGTTGGTGGCTGGATTAAAATGAAAAAGGCGTCATCGTACTAAAAGCCGCCTGAAATAAAGGGCATAAGTGGTCACCTGCCCTTAATCCCTTCACCACGATGATGTTCTTTGTAATTTATTCTTGCAGCTATCGGGCAATCATTTTCAGCTTTGTGGATATTTCTCGAACCGGAGGGTGTTGTATGTAAGCCATCCTGCAGGTGAGGATTCGGGTTTGAGGGGTAACTCCTAAAAGAAAAAAATCACATATTGACAAATACTTATATAACAGATATATGCAACAAAAACATCGAGGTTTTTTCTTTTTGCGAATATTTATGTGAAAAGTAGTATGGATTCTACTGCTGGTTTGGGGCCAGTTTCAAAGCATGAAGACTAGACTATTGGAATCCTGACATGTAGCGTAATATGCAGTATATCTACTCACCATTTTGTTCTTGGCATCAAAATAATAGAAGTATGAATTTTTATATTATGTGATAAGTTAGGATGGAAGTTTGGAGGGTGAAGTTCTTGAAAGGGTACAACAAGGAAGAAAAGTTTCTGGTTCCTTGAAAGCATTGATAAGAAACAGGGAAGTGAACTTGGAAGTAAAAAATTTACTACATGACAGTATTGTGATACGATCTCCGACGTATTATGGAAGTTAAGTTTGGACCTTGTTGGAGGGACAAAAGTCAAGAATGAGAGCGGTGGAAATGAGTTATTTGAGAAGAGCATGTGGAGTCACATGGAGAGACAGACTGACAAATGAGGATGTGATGGAGCGTTGTGGTGTGGATGTGGATGTGATAGGAAACGTTACGAGAAACACGTTGAGGTGATTTGGCCTTGTGGAGAAAGTGGAGAGTGAGAGACTGACGAGGAGAGTGTATGTGAATGAGGTAGAGGGGGGGAGGGAGGGGGAGGCCAAGGATGAGATGGAGGGATTGAGTGGAGAGGTATATGAGAGAGGGGTGTGTGAGCTGGGAGCAGGGCAGTGAAATGGCGGGGGACAGGGCGACATGGAGACGATTTGTTTGTGGCCACCCCTTACGGGATTAAGGCAGTAGATAGGTAGTCAGATATATTAAGTTCCACGTCTTCAGTGGTCCAAGGATCTCTCTGCCACGAGCCCACGACATTAACAGAGTAATTTATTCATAGGCAGGGGTTTGCAAAAGCAAATAGTTCTAAGTGAAGAAAATCCCCTCAAACTGACATTTCTTCATTTGTTTACATAGTTGAATCTAACACGTGGGTGGACTGGACATTTAATTAAATGCCCAGGGCCAGCTGTTGTGGGGAAAATCTATCTATCTATCTATCTATAGCCCGACGCCCTAATCCCGCAAAGGGTGGCCGCAGACAAAACGCCTCCAAGTCACTCTGTCAGTGCTTGTTTCAAACATAGGTCAGATGCTGCTGTTGTCAAGGTGTGTATTTGTGTACAGTTTTCCATTTTTTGTTTTTTTAATTCCTCAGTTTTTTGACTTCCAAACTCGAATTTCTATACTTCATTAACTCCACCTCTGTGATATTTTCATATAATCTGAGTAAGATAGTATGACGGTAGGAAGAATTAAATAAAGATGGTCTGAGAGAAGTAGTTTACTCTTTCACTACGGTGACATTCATTCGTGCTACTTGCATTTTTTTTTTTTTTTTTTTTTTTTTTTTTTTTTGGCTGGATTCAGTGGTAGGTATATCCTCCATTAACCTGATCACTACTTGGTTGCATTCCTAAATTAAACTAAAGAAAAAATATCTAGCAGCAGCAAAAATTAAAAAAATCCTGTGGCGGGGGTAGGTGTGGGGGAGAGGTGAAGAGTGATGCCAAAGTCGCAACCACAGCGAGGATTCGGATCTTTGGCCTCAATCAATGCATATGAGGTTTTAGATGGTTTTCAGGGTTAATTGAAGAGACCACCATGATTATTGGTAGATATATATGTACATGAAACATTTTACATGTAACGTGCTCACCGTAACCTGAATTCGATGGTAGGTATTTAAAAATGCGTGGATTCGAACGAAGTAAACAACAAGGTGGAGTCGATGCTGTCACAGGTGAGGTGTTTTAACCTGTACTGGAGAAAGTATTGATTATTAAATGAAAGGGAAAGTGTATATGGTAGCAGTAATTGTTTGTCAGCCTTCATAATATCGAGTTATCCTAGCTGTGGGGCCCAGGGAAGCACGTTTGATGTCACTTCAACTCGAATTGCATCGTGAGACCTGCAAGGTAATTTTTCACCGGCAGCTGTGTTGACTTGCGATTAACATACACGGTTTTAACCAGAAAAATATTGCTAAACGCTTCCTTGGCTTTCAACACCATATACTTTTCATGCTTCCTCATAATTTGTTTCACAGAATTTGTCTGTACTATTATGAGCAAACGATAATGGAAGGAATTTCCTGGGGTTAGGTAATAGTCATGTGTGTGTGTGTGTGTGAAAGAGCATGGTTGATATTCAGCCATGCTTTGGCAAAGTACTTCACTGTATATTCACCAAGAGTGAATGTAATAATTGCCACGTATGGCAGTTAATGTACTGGTAATTTTTAACAACTTGGGAGGAACCGTATGAGCTAACATATCGTCACCCTAATAAAGATACTGCCTAAGTCATTTTCTCTACTTTTTGAGAAATTGAAAAAACCTCTCATTTTCTTAATTTTCAATGGCAGAAACTTGAGGTGCATTTTAGACCACTCACACCCTAGACCTGGCAAAGGCAGCTATACCAATAGGTGCGTCACGTGATGAATTGATTTAGGCAAAAATCCAGAAATTACCGAAAAATGTCTGGCAGTTTCTTTATGAGGGTGACACACTGAGGTGGTTTGGCCATGTGGAGAGGATGGAGGGTGAAAGACTGACGAAGAGAGTGTATGTGAGTGAGGTGGAGGGGGAAAGAGGGAGGGGGAGGCCGAGGATGAGATGGAGAGATGGGGTGGAGAGGTATATGAGAGAGGGGGGTGTGAGTTGGGAGCAGGGGAGTGAAATGGCGGGGGACAGGGCGACTTGGAGGCGATTTGTTTGTGGCCACCCCAAACGGGATTGAGGCGTCTGGCAATAGATAGATAGATAGATAGCTATACAGTTGTACTTTTTAAAAATAAACTAATGTTATTATCATAGTGATGGCTTAAAAAAAATAGTGAAACTGCAGAACAGCTCCCATGCATGAAATTACTGTTGAATTTTTTCTCTAAAAACCATAGGATAATAATTGTGATAGCTTTAAAAAGTACAGTATGGAAAGGCATAATTTTGATCTTAAAAACCACAAATTTTACACACCAACCATGGCAAAGGGACACTTGCCATGCCAGATTTTTCAGTTGATTTGACTTCATAATCAGTTTTTCACTAATGGCTGTGGCAATCGTCACTCTTAATCTCGTTGCCTCTCAGACCCAACCATAGCGAACTCTGACCCTAACCTTGGTATCTTCAAGTCTGAAATATGCAACTAATATGTATAAAATTGCATCCTTTGATCCTAACCCGAGCAACCCTCTGCCAAAGCCATGGCAGCCTTTGGCCCAAACCCAAGAACTACCAGCCCGAACTTTAACAACTTATGTTCTTAACGTTAGCCTTTGTTAGTCATAAACTTGGCCTTGGTCAGTCATAAATTTGGCATTTTTTAGTCATAACCTTAGCAGTTAACTTTGCCATCCTGTTGTTGTAACCTTAGCATCCTTCAGTCATAACTTTGGCATACTTTAGTCATAACCTTGGCATCCTTCAGTCATAACCTTGGCATCCTTCAGGTATAACTTTGGCATCCTTTAGTCATAACCTCGGTTGGCCAGAGAGGCATATTGAGAATTGTAAAATTAGTACTGTACTGTACTGTAAATAATTATGGGCCACAGTACTGGAGTTGAAGAAAACAATGAATGTTATATATATCTGGTACGGTGTGTGCTATTAATGTATACCATATTGTGTCAGTTTTCTTTTTGAAGAATGATCTAAATTTTGTAAGTATTAATCCCTCCATGCTAAGGGATCTTAGTAGGGTATGTGGCATGCATTAGAAGTGTAATGCTGTATGGTAGTGAGACCTGGGCAGTTAAGGAAGAGGATATTTGCAGGCTCAAATGTACAGAAGTGATATAGCTACAGTAATTAGGTGGATGTGCAGTGCATACATGAATGCAATGCATGGGGAGGCTTAGTTGACAGTGGAAGAGTTAAGAGGAAGGATGGGACTGGAGTTTATTGGTATTGTGAAGGAGAGGTAAATTGAGATGGTTTTGGCATGTGGAGAGGATGGGGAATGACATTTGGGTGCGGAAAGTGAGAAGTGTGTATGTTGGGTGTAGGATTGCAAGAGGCAGGCCAAAAAAGAACTGGATGAGGTCGTGTGACCTCAGGGATAAGGAACTGAATAGGGAGGCTACCAGAGATCAAGCAGCATGGAAAGCTGCCCTAAGGCAAAGCATGTTGGAGCCTTTATATGTGAAACAAAATGAAATTCAGTGCCCTTTGGAATAGAGAGATTCTCTTGTTCCTGCAGATACAAATATGGTACTGTACTGAAGTTGCTACAGTCAGTTAAGTACAGTATTGCCAGTAATGTAACCACATTGGTGTTGTACTTATCTTGTAATGACTTAAGTGTTTAGCAAATCATGTGCAGTACAGTAATTAAAATATAGAATGATTCAGTATTATCATCAGAAAAGGATGATGAGTTAATGATAATTGAATTTAGCAATTTCTGATTCATCGCTGGGGAGAAACTGGTACCAGGTATTTCTGGAAGAATCAGTTGTAGGTTTTCAGTACAGTAGATCATCTCTGTATTGAACAGTGATATGACAGATTTTAGCATTATCGAATGCCTCTGAGCCCACCGAACTTTTGTCGGCCATACTGTTCTAGGGTTGATAAGTGAGGTGGTACAGTGCACAATACATGTGTTTCCTACCCATTTTATGCCAGCCTGGCTTAAAATTGCCCACTCCCCATTGCCCACTCTGAGTTGTGATAACAGATTGTAGTAATATTGTACTGCACTAGTCGTGAAGAATGGCTGTGACAAAGATGCGAAATAACCTGCAAAAGGGCGAGGTTATGAGTCAGGTTAGTGTAAAATGAGTATGATTTTCATGTACAGTACTAGAATATGATATTGTAGTCATTTATTTTCAGTTATGTGTTTGAATTCCCACCTGAGGTGGGTGACCATCGGATTTATCGAACTTTCTGTGTTATCAAACCAGGTTCCCCCTGATTAATTCAGTATTGCAAGGGTCTGCTGTATTGCTAAGTTACCAATTACTGTATCAGAGGTGATTTATTTGAATAATGAGATTCTTTATTTCTTTTCAGACTGATTGAAGAATCAGAGTGCAGTGGAGTTGCTTACGTTGTCAGCATGGTTGCAATCCTTACAGCTGTGCTGATGACGGCGGCAGAGATCTCCAACCTGTTCTCCGCTGTGGGGGTTCTCATATGTTTTATATGTATGGTTGTTTTTATACTCAGGTATAGTAGAAATTATCAGATTTTAGTAATTTTATATTGCAACTGTACTATACACTACCTGTAGCTACTGTAATTACTGGTACTGTGTTCTTATACATTAATACACTAGCTACAGTATTAGTTAATCATTCATGATTTGTTTCTGAATAACAAGACTCTCATCAGAGTAGCTCTGAATGTTGATATTATTTCATAACCATCGCACATATTCACTCATTTGTGAAAAGGAACTGACCAATTTTCAGTTAATCCACATATAACACTAAATATTGTTGCAATTTTGGGGGAAGACAATGCCAGAGAAGCCTATTTTTACACAAGAAAATAACCTTGCTGGTTTGGGGATATTCTGTACTGTATTTCATTCCTTGGTCTCCCCATTGTAACAACTTCAAAGTATGGTAATAAGTACAGTATTAGTTTTTGTTGATACTGTACTTGCATATATGTATGAAAAACATAAACACTTTTCCAATAAGAATGGGGTAAAATTTCTATCTCCTGTCTTAATGGGGACATCACAGGCAACCCTTAGCTTGGCATTGCATTATTAAATATGTTACTGTATTGGTCCATTTGACCATGGTAATATATGAAAGGATGGATCTTGAATGTATTAATGGCATGATGAGCAGTGATAGATTGAGATGGTTTGGGTATATGGAGAGGTTGGAGGGTGAAAGGTGTGAATGTTGAGGGTAGTGTTGTGAGAGGAAGGCTGAATAAGATTTGGGCTGATGTCGTAGAGTATGATCTCAGGGATGAGGGGCTGAAAAGAGAGGCTGCTAGAGAGAGAAGAGTGTGAAGAACTGTCATTAGATGAACAATACTGACACATGCAAGCATGTTGGAGCATTTTTGACCCCTAAATGCCGGCATTATTTTGGCACAGCCACCCTCTCAGTATGACAGTATTTCCCAAAATAGCCTTTTTTCAAACCTTCATATTTGGGAAAGTATAGCAGTTAGGGAACAGATGAAAGAGCATATCACTCACCAACTCTTCTTCTTGCAATTGAAAGCATCCCCAGGTCTGCAGTTGGTTGCGTCAGTGAGTAAGGACGTGAAGAAAATGAGTAACTTTTGGCGTTTGAAGCAGGATGTCTTCGTGCATGTGCTAGTGGCCCCAACTTTGGCTTCACCCTCATCTTGATAACTTCTCCACTACTAGATAAACTAGACACATTGGTGCCCAAGGCACTTCCTGTGGCACTATCACAGAATCCATTCCTAGTATCCTTGGGCAGAGATTTAGCAGGGATGGATGAGGCAAGGGGTCCACATGAGGTGGGAAAGGTAGCGGATGAGAAATTTCAGAAAACATCGTTCAGCATCTGACTGAGTAACAGAGAAGATTGAGGTATGCTTGCATGAGGTGGCAGGAGTCTTTCACTATCTTTTGGTGACAAGATTAAGTGGCAGCCACTTCAAACTATATCGGGAATACATTTGCAGTTCCTACCGACGCCCGGCGGTCTCTGTCCACCCTTTTTTGCATTGGTCTCAACTGACAGCTGGCGCGTAGGGGTTAAGTAATTGAAGGAATTGTTCATTACTGGTTGTGGAATTTAATGTAGGTTACATTGCTGTGACTGATATAGCAGTTCAGTCTTGATTGAATTATTAAGAATGCATACAAGTAATGTATGTGGTAAAAATTACTTATTCATTTTTTTTTTTTTTTTTTTTTTTTAATAACTATAATTTTCTTTTATATCATGATTAGCAGTAAATTCTGAACCACATATTCAGCATTTCTGCCTGAAGACTACAATATGTTATTAGATATTCTGTTGTTACAGCTAGGTACCTAAATCAGATTTTGGATATGATTAAAAACTGAGTTACTGATCTTTCCTTCTGGCAGAGTGAAAGGTTCTTCCTTGGTGTTTTCACATTTCTTTGCTTCGGGTGACTCAACACATGTTGACAACTTGTAGCCCAGGAAGCCATTTACTGTGCATGGTGATAGCATTATAACCAGATGGATGCCTGGTGATCTAACGGTCTGGGATGTCTTGTGATCTAGCTGGCTGGGATATCTGGTGATCTAGCTGGCTGGGATATCTGGTGATCTAGCTGGCTGGGATGCCTGGTGGTCTAGTGGGCTAAGGTTCTCCATCCAGATGTGGCCCACAGGGCTTACATCAGAGCAGACATAGGGTTCTTCGCTCACTTAATGCCACTCAGAGTAGAGTGGGTGGTGACCATTGTCGTAAAGGACATGAACCCTTGTACTTCTGATGGGTCGAATAAGCTTTGGATCATTGGTAGGTAGGATATGTACTGTAGCTATGTACAGTACCAAATATTATGAGCATCAGTGCATTTTCATTCACCTTACTTACGAGTCCTTGAAGACAACGGTGGAGTCAGATCGTAGATTACTAGGTTGTTAATTTCCCTTCTTCTTGGGAACTTTCTTAGAGGGGATGGCCAAAACAGAATTGCCTCCAGACTACTGTACTTGTCTCTACATACCCAGTACTTCTTACACTGTCTCAGACTCTCCTCTCCTTGTTCCTTTTCCCACATCAGTTTGCTACACAATTCTCATTTTTCCTGTTTAGAAATCTTCCTCTTCCAGCAGTAAGATACACATGTCTATTAAACAATTGTTTGCTATCCTGATTATTTTATAAACCTTAGGATTTTTTTTTTTTTTTTTTTTTTTTTTTTTTTTAACAGATGGGCTTTGATAAAACCCTCATCCTGCCGTTCAGTGCAAAAGGGTTTTTTAAAATTGAATAAAAATACTCGGAAGTAGCAAAAATAAACTAAGTTCAGATGTCGTCATGGTGAATGTGTTAATGTATGCAACATGGTTTTGAAGAAGTCACTGAAACAGAAATTTAAACATGGTGTTCTAATATAAAAATTGAGAAGTGATATACAGTTGCATTTACCATATGCCATTCTTGCTTAGGTTTGCACTACAGTATTGAAATTGAATTATTCTTACAAAGTTTGCTTTATCTGTGCTGTTTCTCTTTCCCCCTCCCCCCAAAAAAAAAGTCATGATGATGATAATGTATTGCCAATTGCAAGAAATGATTGTTTCTTCCAATCACCAGGCTTCAAGGAGGAGATATGTTTGGCACTTCTGTGGTACATGTAACTCAGCCTGTAGCAAGAGTCGCTTACCAGAAGGTGCATGTACCCTTCTCACTTCAGCTCTACAACCCAGGAGAAGCTACATATTCAGGTTGGTGATTAGCTTGAATGTTTTTAGAGCAGATGACACACTTTGATAAGGAAAACTGTATAATGTATTCTGTAATGGATTATTGTTTCTTCCATATTAGGCTACTCATGGCACTCTACAGTAAACTTCAATAGAAACTTCATAGAAATTCCATTTATCCATACAGAATTATTGTTTTTTCTGGTCCTTTTTTGTCACTGGTACTGAATACATACCCTTTTTAATGGTACTAGTATTGGAAGCAGTGTATTTCAGACCTGCAGTGCCTTGGGATATGTTACATGGTGGGGATCTTGTATTGATTGCTGACAGTTTGGAGGAGTAAAATAAAAGTTTGAGAAGTGGAGAGATGGATTGGAGGATATGGGATCGAGGATGAATGTGAGTAGCCAAGGTAATGGCCAGCAGGGCAGATGGTGGCCCTGTGGTGGTAAGTGGGTAATGACCTTGTGCTACCTGTGTATCTAAGATGGTTTTGGATTGTAATTCAGTTGTGTGTACTGGTTTGTTTCAACAGATGGATGCATAAGGAGTACAGTGGTGTGGAAGATAGGTTGCAAACTGTTGTGAACTTTGATGTGGCATTTGCATGTGAATTATGTAGATGCAATTCAGGTTGGATAAGGTACTGTGGTGTTGTGAAGAGGCATGGTAGGTTAAGGTGATGGTGTATAGATATTATAAACACCAGTAAGTATGTTTGAAAGTGAGGTATGGGAGCTGAGGAAGTGAAGGGACTGACAAGGGACCAAAATAAATTTTTGAAGAATATATGCTCAAGAGTTTTTTTGCCAAACTTTGATAACTTAGTGGCTGAATGAATCAGTATGAATGGTGTATGGTAGCTATGTGAATCTCAGTTGTTGTTGTGTAGTAACCCCTGTCTGTCTGGCCAAGCAGGCCCATCAATCACAGGCCATCCTGTGCAGTGAACCGATGTTGCTGCGTGGTGAACAGTGCCTTACCACAGCAAGGTATGGGGAATAGAGTGAAGATGTGGTACTGGATGGATGCCACGTTTGCATCACTGCCCAGTTTACAGGGGCACCATACTAGGCTCCACATAACTCCGTTATTTGGTTACATAGTTCTCACCCAGTGTTGTAAATGGCTTCCTGGGTTAGAAGAAACCATTAGGCTTGTCACTCTGTGTAAAACCACCTGAAATTGAAAGAAGAGTACTGTAATAAAGAGTGATGGGGAGGATGGGAGAAACAGGAAGAGAGGAGGGCAGATGAAGAAAAAGAATGATGATGGTGAAGGAAGAATTAGACAGCACTGCATCAGGTGAGTGGATGATGGTTCCCACCACCTACCATCCGTTCGTATATTAAAAACAATTGAATAATAAAAATCTGGTAAGAAAGACAAATGTGTAAATGATTTTACTCATGAAGTAGAACCAGGATTTCCTGGGCTAGAATGAATGTGTGGCCCATTTCACTGAGCATGCTGTTAATGACTGCTCTCCAAATTAATGTTTTCTCCATCTTTGCTTTTGGATCACACCTCACCACATCTTTTAAGTGTGAATTAAGGTTTAGGTGATGATGATGATGATGAATTAATATAGTTTTTCAGTAAAAGGCCATTTTCAAGATCTTTAATATATATATATATATATATATATTTGAAGCAGATTCAAATTCATTAATGCAGTATTGATTTAGTATCATCCTCTCTATTTATCTTTTTGTTATGACAAGCAGTCCTTATCATAACTTAGTGATTTGCTTTAGTATTTCACCGCAAACTGGGGTAAAGCAGCAACAACATCAACAACAACAACAACAAATTAATCCTTAAAACTGGTACTGAAAGCAGGAGGTTGTGGGTCAGTTAGTCATAGTAGTAGTATTGGATCATTAGTAGGAAGTTTTTATTTAATTTGCTGTGGCTGTATAGGCAAAAAGAAGACAAAAATGAATGCCTTGTAATGAGGACATACTGTAACTGTTTTCATAAACTTGCCCAGATGTCCAGCTAAAAGTGCAGAGTGGTGTGAATTACTCCATGCGCAGCTTCTGGGGGGTGCCATCTTCTCATTTACACTCAGTCTTGGCTGCACCATGGTCTGCTTTCTTTGCTTCATTGATGGGTGGAGAGAAGAAGAAAGAAGAAGAAGTGGAGGAGGGACAAAAGGTGGAGGAAGTGGAAGAAGTACTAGAGGCAGAAGTTACTGATGAGATTGTTAGGTAAGGCATAATTTTATATTCTTTTATATTAATGTGCTGTAATAAGGGGTTGATTCCATACCTACTGGAGGTATGCCACCAAAACATCTAGGAGGAACTTGGAAGGGAAGGAAATTGTTGACAACAGTTATTCCATTTGAAATAAAGTTAGATACTGACTTGAAAATTATATTAATAAAGTACATCTGCATAAACATATATATTGTGGCCTGATTAGAAGTACTTTCACAGTGATTACATATCAGGCATGCCTTGTAACGTGTAGAACTTTGTGTGCAAGTTAATAGCTTTTGTTTTGGACCCTCCTTCCATCATCTGGTTTGTTGATAAGTTAAAAATGATATTTCAAACTGTGCAGGGCTTTGAAGTTTAGTTTGATGCAGACCAGATAATAGAGATAGGTTATTGCTATGAGATGTGCTTTGCTGACCAGTTTCACACATGTACGTGTGTTTACATTTCTTTAAGGTTGACAGTTGTGTATCTTGTGTTAAAGCTGAAAGTTGTTTTTATGTAATATTCCAGTAAAATTGATTCCTCTATCATCCAATCATTGATTGCCCCAGCAGGAGTGTGGGGTCCTGGGGCTTGGCTGCCTAGTTCAGAGATTGAAGACAAGAGTGACCAGTTGGTTTCCCCTAATTGGTATTGTGCTACCCTTCACTCTTCTCCATCCTTCTTTCCTTCCATCCTCTTCTGCCTTTCTTTCCTTCATTCATTCCATGTCTTTCTGCCTACGGGTGACTTTACATTCCCTCTTCTGTCTTTCTTTCCTTCATTCTTTCCTCTTCCTTCTGCCTGTGGGTGACTCTACACTGAGTGACAAGCCAAATGGTTTCCTGTACAACAGGAAACCATTTACTATGCTGGGTGGTAACCATATAACCAGATTATGGCACCTGGTGGTTTAGTGGGTAAATTAAGGTGCTCCAATCTGATTGAGCGTGTGTAGGTTTATATCCAAGTAGTTGGGGTTTATTGCTCATGTAACGCCACTCAGGGATGAGTGAGGCTGGTCACTCTCGTCTTAAATGTCAGGACTAACTTGCCTAGCCCCAATTTCCTAAGCTTCTCGAGGAGCAATGTAGGATTGGATGATGGATGGATGGATAAATCCTACTTAACTCCATTCTTTGTCAGGGAGAAAAAATGGCATGAAAATGTTGATGATCATGATCTCTTTACTTCCAGCGAAGAGTTGGGAGAGACAGTAAAGCAAGTGGGTCTGTCGCCATCCCATCCATGTCTCACCCTCGGTTCCAGCCCTCGGACAACTTACCCATTAGTGGTGTGTGTGGTGAGGCAGGAGGTGCCCGAAGACAGGGACGACCTCAGTGGAGTGGTAAGACTAAAGCTGGCTTGGTGCTGGGTTCTTATGATTCATTGCATTGTACCTAGTATTCCATCATCCATCCCCATGTTGCCCCATAAGGAGCATAGGAGCCCAGGCCTAGACAAGGTAGTCCTGACATTTAAGATGAGAGTGACCAGCCTCACTCATCCCTGAGCAGCATTATGTGAGCAATAAACCCCAACCACTCCATGGATATAAACCTGCACTGGCTCAATGCAATTGGAGCACCTTAATTACCTATTAAACCACCAGGTGCCATAATTTGGTTTTATGGTTACCACCCAGCATAGTGACTGGTTTCGTGGTGTACAGGAAACCGTTTGGCTTGTCACTCAGTGTAGAGTCACCCATATGCAGAAGGAAGAGGAAAGAATGTAGGAAAGAAAGGCAAGAGGAGGTGTAAAGTCACCCGTAGACAGAAGGAAGAGGAAGGAAGGAAGAGAGGAAAGGGCAGACACCCAAACAGCACTACATTGAGTGAGTGGATGGTGAACACCCCAGTATTGCTTTAAGTTTATTATAAAATATGCTGCATTTTATTACTCATTCCATTACTGTATAAGATGTTGTGGTGTTTTATAATTCATTTCATACAGTAATGGATGTCTTTGTGTAGCTCATGTTGGTATGATGTTTACTTCATCCAGATAGTATACCGTATGTGACATTATAAGCCAAACATGATGGTGTTGGGTAGGCAAGGAAGAGCATCAGTATTGATAGCTACTGTACCGTACTTTTCTTTCTGTCTATGAGTGACTCTACACTGTGTGACAAGCCAGATAGTTTCCTGTATACCAGAAAACCATTTACAAGGCTGGGTGGTAACCATACAACTAAATTATAACGCCTGGTGGTTTAGTGGATAATTTAGGCATTCCAATCGGATTGAGCCGATGCAGGTTTATATCCAAGGAGTGGTTGGGGTTTATTGCTCACGTAATGTCGCTTAGGGATGAGAGAGACTGGTCACTCAAATATCAGGACCAACTCTCCTAGCTTCGGGCTGTTACGCTTCTCATGGGGCAACACAGGATTATGATGGTGAATGAACAGTAAGACTTCATAGTGGTTCCTTTCATAATGGTAATTTTTAAAATGAAGTCAAAAGAAGGTTGCAGAAAAGTGCTTATAGATGCTCTCAACTGTTATCTGTTAATTGGAGTTGCCAGTTTGATTTACAGTGAGCTAGAAAAAGTTGTGATATTTTAGAATACATTCCTGACTTAGAGTGAGGACACCCTGTGCCAGAGTTGTCCTGACCTTAAGAAGGTTAACATATTATACTTTTAACCAGGATGCACCCATCAGCATAATTCACATCAAGAACCCTAGTTGATTTGCCTTTTTCCAGGGTGCACTCATCAACATAATTCACATCAAAGACCCAGACTGTCCAATGGCCACCTGTGTCCTACATCAGTACATTAAGCAGTACTCTGGTCAGCTCACTAAACTTCAGGTTAGTTGCAAAATTGGAATATGGACATAATATTTTAATTGAGTATCCGATTCTTTCTTTCAATCTCTTCCTGATCCTTTGTAACTACTTTTGTTGTTAGTCATATTTCACAGATGGTTTTTATATACTAGAACATTACAGACAGCTCAAGAAGTATCTCTCACCATTTTAGATTTTGTGCATTCTTTGCCTGTTATATGCTGTAACTGGAATATCACACTTTCTGTAATGTGTAGTTTAGGGCTAACGATAGTATGGATAATTATTCTCAGAGATATAATTCCTAGTATGAACATTGTTTGTATAAGTACTTACAGTATCTGTACTACTGCATAGGATGCACATTCATAGCAAATATTAAACTTAACGTTTTTGTCAGGCCCTGTATACCCAAGTTGGTACTAGTACTGAAGGAAGAGCAGAAAGTAAAGTAACATATGGAAGTGGAGGCTGTGAACAGAAAGATGAGCAGAAGACAGAGCAGAGTCGTGAGACAAGCAAAAATCAAGAAGATAAGAGAGAAAAGGAAGAGGATGCAGAGGAGGAGGAGGAATTCATCCCACTAGAGGAGGCTTGTGTAGTGTGTCAGGTAATTCTTGGAGTTTATAACCATTTCTTTAACCCCATCACTATGCAGACAGTGTTACATGTATTTTTGTGGTTGTTGTCAAGACAGTTTTGCTTAAGTTAATTAGTGACCACAGCACCTATCACTTTGGTGACACATACTGTATATAATTTAAAGAACAGTAGAGTTATGAACCTGTTACTTTAATGGTACAGAGGCCATAGAACTTGTTGGTTCATGCCTTGGTTCCGTTTAACTCCTTCATTGTGACATGAGTGTTAAGTGACGATGACCATCATCTGCTCGCTTGATGCTGAGCTGCCTACTACTTTGTTCACCTTTATCATTCATTTTCTACTTCTCCCATCTTTTCTGTCACATTTCTTACCCTCTCCACTGCTATCACATGCAGCTAGTATCTCTTGCCTTCAGAGTTATGTCTCTTCCATTCTAGCCATTCCATCCTATAGCTGTTGGTATGTGCTTTCATATTATTCTCCACTATCTTTCAGCCCTTACACTGTCGCTCACATCACCTTGATCTTGCAGACTAAGCGTATCACCCGTGCTTTGCTCCCCTGCCGTCATGTGTGCACCTGTGACACTTGCTTTCCCCGTCTTGACACGTGCCCAATGTGTCGTGCCCCCATACGAGCCTACTTCCTTGTGGCACCAGAGACTTCAGGGCAGGATGAGGAAGGAGGTGCAGAGGTTGAGGAAGCTGCAAATCCTTCAGTGTGGCAGAGGATTGGAAACACTGTGGGGAGATTGGTCAGATTAGATGACCATCTTTTAAGGGGTGAGCTTTGGTAATGGGTATAGTATAATGGAGAGAAGTATATTAGTGAGTGTTGTGAGATAATAGGAGGAGCACCTGACGGTGGAGAACATGGCAACATGGGGGCAATTTGTCTGTGGTGACCCCATCAGGGATCAAGGTGTCTGGCAATAGGTACAATGGTAGACTGTTGATACTTTATTGAGAGTTCGTTTCGTTTCGTTTTTAAAGGCTCCAACATGCTTGCATGTGTCGGCCTTGGTCTCCTAATGGCGGCCCTCCACGCTGCATGATCCATTGCAGCCTCCCTGTTCAGTCCCTTAACCCTAAGGTCACACTTAATGACCTCGTCCCATGTCTTTCTCGGTCTACCCCTCATAACCCCACCCCCAGTATTAACACTTCTCACCTTCCTCACCCAATTATCATCCCCCATCCTCTCCACATGTCCAAACCACCTCAATCTACCTCTCCTCATCACAACACCAATACACTCCAGTCCCATCCTACCTCTCAACTCTTCCATTGTAAACCCAGCCCCTCCAGGCCTTGGATGCTGGGACGCACTGCACATCCACCTAATCATTGTCATTTCTGTACGTCTGAGCCGGCGAATATCTTCCTCCTTCACTGCCCAGGTCTCACTGCCATACAGCATTACACTCCTAACACATGCTGCATACAAAGACCCCTTAGCACATAGGGAGAGCCCTCTCAATGTCAGGAGAGGCAAGAGCTCCCTGAATTTCTTCCAACCACTTCTCACCTTAGCCACAGAGCTAGCTCCAGCCCCACCTCCAGCACACAACATGTCTCCCAAATAACAAAACTCTTCCACACACTCAAGAGATTCACCAGCAAGTTCAATCCTTTCACGTCTGACAATCTCCACCTGCTCACCCCGGCACGCCGTACACATAAAATCAGCTCTGAGAGTGTGAGAGAGAAAAAAGTACTGTATCTTATATTTGTGGCATTCATCTCTCTCCACCTGTGAGATCTCTGCTTAACTGAATATAATAATGTGACTATAACCAGAATGAAACGTAAACTACATCCTTAGGTTGAAGAGGTTAAGGGATATAGCAACAGGCAAGAGTAATTGAGGGTTGAGATGCATGAACACAGAGAAGAGGAAGCATGATTATGATGTGTGAAAAGAGGTGAGATAGAAGCTAATGAAGAGATTTAGGTATTAAAGAGAAAGTTGAGTGAAATAAGAGTACCATCCATTTTGAAGAAAGGTATACAGGGTTAAAGTGTACTAATTTAAGTGTTTTGTATGATGAGACATTCACAGGAATCTGTCATTCCTGTGAAGCCACACATTCATAAGGGTGTGTGGCATCCTTCAGCATAATAGTAGTATCCCTTAGCTATAAGAGGCTGAATAGAGAGGCTGCTAGGGATCGAGGAACATAGAGAGCCACCATTATATGACCAAGAATGACATATTCAAGCATGTTGAAGCCTCTATAAATGAGATGAAAGAACGGAACTCAAAATTAAATCTTAGTGTAATAACCATTATTATGAGATTGATTGAAACGGGGTTTAAGTCTTTAACCTTTTTGCCACGATGAGTGTTTTTTCTTTTATTGTTCTGGCTACTACAAAATAATTAGAGTAGAAGGGACCTGCTAAACTCAGAGATATAAGAATAATCTCATTGAACTTCTTTGCTATGAGAACTCTGAAGATGTATAACAGTGTCTCCAGTAGTTAGAATCAGAGAAAGACTTTATCCTATTGGAGTGGTGAAGGTGAAGATGCTTCCCTTGGGTGAATAATATAGTCTGGCAGTAATCAGAACAAAATCCTTAAGTATCCAGGCAGTCCTTGACCTGTTTGACATTTAGACACTTCGAGCTGCATTAAGAATAAGATTCATATTACTTGTGGTGTGGTGGTTCTGGTCTCAGTTTTTAGGTGTCGAGGTACACTGAGCTGTGTCTGTAGTGATAACAGGCTAAATAAGTTCAAAATCTAAAGTTTATGCTGTAAGTGTATACACTGAAGCTGTTTATTTCTGGATTTTGTCATGAAATTTTCATCATTACAGAGTGCATGGGAAAAACACTTGTATTCCATTGCTGTAAGGGAGTAAGTTCTTATATGCCATTCATTTCCGTTACCGTATATTTTTAGTCATCGAAAAAATTGGTGGAGCATAAGCAACCCTGTTTACCCAGGGTTGCTTCTTGGGAAATTACTGTACTTACATTTCTTAACTCCTCTCTGCTTTCACCAGCTCTGAACAAAATCTCACATAGTTGAGATTCTGTTACTGAAAAATGAATGACCTGAGTATTCTGCCAATAATATCCAATCTAAAACATGCAGTGTCATTCATAGCAAGTGAAACATTATCTTGTTGTGAATATGTGTCTAGAAATGCTGTCCAAGCATTGCAAAATGACTGTAAAAAGGAATCATATATTTCTGCAAGTGTTCATGTCATTTAGAGTAGTCAAAAAGAAACAAGTTCGAGGAAGAATGCTGCAGAGGCATAGTCAGCAGGTAGCCAAACAGTTCATGGCTGGAGAGGAATGAATACTGTAAAGTTATTGACTTATGGTATATGTACATGAAGCTGAAGTTAAGAGATGGTGAATGTGGCTTTGTTATTGCGTATGCACATTGTGATGACAGTGGCATTGAGGGAGGAGGGTAGGGTTTGATAATCTTGCAGATGTGGGGAGTTGAGTATACTCGTACTGCACTGAAAGTTTGGGGTTAATACTGTTGAAGAGAATCTGTATTATGTACAGTATTGCATTGCTTAAGCATCTACACTCTCTTCACCTAAGCTTGGCAGAGTGGCCATGCCCCTAAAACATATATGATTGCAGGTGAAAAGTAGGCAAGGATAGTAAGTATTTCTTTATGCATAACCATATGATGCACTGTTCATATTGTTAAAGCTGCCTACGACTTACAGGAGCATTCTTTCTATATATTGCAGATTATGGTAACTATGGTTACTGTTGAAACAAAATTATCATGTGAAAGAAGTGAAACAAGAGGAATGCACTGTATACTGACCATATTCTGTGGAGGTGAAAAGGGAAGATTGGAGTGTGTCTAGTACACCAAGTTACGGTGAGGGGAGTAGAGTGTACACTGAGGGACAAAAGTTTGGTTGATTATTGGTTGATTATTCACCTCTTCTACATTTAATTTTCCCTCTCTGGTAGACATTACTGGTACTAAGCTGAGAGTGCAGTGGTTTTCATCTAATAGATGTAATACATCTTATCTTGTAGTAGGTAAACTTTTGTCCCTGACTGTACTTATCAGTATATAGTAAACACACAAGTCATAGGTTAAGAAATTTGATTAAATTGAAGTTCCTGTGGAGACCTGTTTAATCGTATCGTACATTATTAGTGAATTAAGAGAAATGATCTTCGTATAGCACACTTGAAGCTGACCATGTACCACAATACCAAAGACTATTGATAAACATTTTTTGTTCTGAAAAGATTATGTAGGCAGTTTGTTTTATAGTGTTTCAAGTTATAAATAATCTAGAAAGGTCATTAATTGTTTATTTCAGGTACTTTGCACAAGAAGCTGTATAACTGAACCTGAGGTTCTTACTTGTGAAAAGAAAAAATTTTATACAGCTCTGTGAGACCAAATTATTACCGTATAGGCAATCATTCAGTACTTTATTTCGTGTTATTTCATGTGTCATATAAAATTATGTTGATTGAAAATGAATAGTTTAATTGTCACTAAAGTCTCTCTCTCAAAAAAAAAAAAAAAAAAGAGCAAGGACATGCAGTTTATCATTTATGTCTTCTCAGGAAGAGTTCAGTATGTATATCATAGTTTCATTCATGGGATATAATGTATGAACGTGTATGAGGGCATATTATTCTAGTTTGTGCTGTAGTAGCTATTCATCATCATCATCATCATCATCCGGACCTCCTTTCCCACTCAAGGGCAGGGTGAAGAGTAGCAGTGTCCAAACAGCACAAACTTGCCCAGTCCAATGGGCCACGTTTCCATTCACTCATCATTCAAGCCCCCCAGAATCCTGGCTCTGACGGATAGGCCAAAAACATTCACCACATTCTGTAGCTTCACACAAACTTATCTGATTGAGTAGCTATTCATAGTTTATTTTATGGCTTGCTTTGTCATCCGGGCCTTCATAGAAGCCTAAAAGTTCAGTTCCACATACTGTACTGTAATGTGTTTCCATCATGTGGTGAATGTCCTATTAACTATACTGGTAATTCATTGATTGCTCAACCATCTGTCCATCATCCAATCTTATTGCCCCCTCAGGTGTGTTAAGAGATTATGGTAATTGTGACATGGTATTATTTAAGTACACCATTCCATATTTATGTTGAGGTTTATGTTTAGCTAGCATGTGTAGATCCAGTCACCTAATGGCATCTCCATATGTAATGATCTTGAACCATTTCCCTGCATAGTTTCCTAGCCTGCGGGCCTCCTCACAGGATCTTACCTCATGTTTTCCTCAGTCTGCCTTTGGGCACCCCTATGTCCCTCCCCATTCACACATGTTACCCTCCTCGGCCAGTCATTTTTGTTTTTGCGTTCTGCATGTCCTATTTGCATCACTTTTATTTCAAGTTCTAAATTTTTCTTGCAGTATTCTATTCTCAGTTCTGTCGTTCAGTGAAACCCAACCCATCCATGTCAGCATTTTCATTTATGTGCATTCCAGTCTCCATATACCTTCTTTTACAGGCCAAAATTCCACCGCCACACAGCATAACACTTTTCACGTTTGTTTGGAGAGATGAAAAGGTAGAATTGAAAAGCAAGCCCTTTCATGGCCAGAAGAGCCAACAGCTTCCTTTTTTCCATCGCTTATTTGTTCTTCCTGCATTCAGCATTTCCCCAAAATAACAAGTTCCACCCCACATTCCAAGTGGCTGTTTCCATAAGTGACACTCTACATTTTGTTGTCCATAGCCCAGAACCCCGTAATTGTTGCACAATGAAAGCTTGCCACATCAGGCTGTGTACCTTGAATACCACTGCATCTTTTGTGGATAATACAAGTTGTACACAGGATGTAAACCCTCCTGACTCCCATTTTTACACAGAGCATAGGACCAGACACTTTGTTCCATGACTTGACCTCCTTCACACCTGTTGACCCATGTCATTTGTTTTACCAGTATTGACTTTATTCCCTTTGGTTCCGTCTGATTCTTTCATTATTCAAACTTCTCTTTGGCCTTCATTTCCTCAGCAAGCAAAGCAAAATCATCAACATATAGTAGCTCTCATGGTAGTGCAACTCCATCAGCAGTGCTTTTCAGCATTGAACAGCAGTGGACTTTGCACAACAAAGATGATGGAGAATTGCTTGTTTTACACCCCATTACTGTCACAGCATAGTTGCCCAGTCATACAATTTTGTCATTGTTGGGGACATACTGGTTGCTTCAGTTGCAGACTTATTTTATGAAATTAGTGACTGAAGATGTACTAAAAGTGTTGAATCGGCAGCTTTGTGGGAAGTAATGTTTGTACGTGTTGAATGTGAAGTGTGATTTATTAACCTTATTAGAGTTTTGCAGTTAATCCCTTGTGTTCTAAGCATGGCTTTGTGTATTTGTTTCAGGTTAATGCTTGAGATTAGACTGTGTATGTTCCACCCAGTGTCCTCAGTAATTCTAAGGTAAAGGAATTTTCAGTTGACTGTAATGGTAGAAGTTGTAATTCCGTTTCTTACTTCGGTAGTCTGTTAGTTGCAGTACCAGTAGTAGTGATGGTGGTGGTTGCATAAGTATTGTTTTCATTGACAGGGGACAAAACAGTTAGGAAAGCCTTTGGAATTTGAATTACAGGTAGACCTTTGCCTTGTTCAATAGACAATTTCAGGTGCAGTATTCCGGACATCATCTGGTAATGCTAAGGAAAATTGTCATAAGGTGAGTTAAAGGTGATGTAGGTTATTGATACCTGGTCCAGTTTGTATTGTGGATACACTGCTACAACATCTTGGAGTATGTGGAACTTATGCATTAGGCATGGTGGATTCGTCATGCAATATCCGTTTCTTTGATATATGGTACGTCTTGGTTTGGAAGTTAATCATTGCAGCATTTTTAACATAATTTTGAATATTACCTTTATTTTTACTGTTTTATAGCCATTGATAGCTGTACCATCAGTCTTCCTGAGTGAAAGTACAACATTGTGTCCACTTTACCCTGTCATAAAATCTCCATTTTTCCACCTAGAATGCTGAGATTTAACAAGAGATTTCCATAGTACATGATGCTTGTCTTAGAGAAGTGCTCTGGAAATGGTGTAGAACCAGAATATTATCTGATTCTGCCTTTGGGGTATGGGTAATAATCTAAGATTATGAAAATAACCAGTCAAGATGGGCAAGCTATATGGAGGTGATAGTGGCTAAATACGTGTCTGTACATATTAAAGTATCTACAGTATTTATGGTACTTAAGGGGAAGAAAAGTGCTTTTAAACTATTACTTTAGAATTACATTGTGTCATATAAACATAGGACAGGATTATACAGTATGACCCAAGGAGAAGGGACTGAATAGAGAGGTTGCTAGAGCTTGAGCAGTGTGGAGAGCCGGCATTAGGTGACCAAGGCTGACACATGCAAGCATGTTGGATCCTTTATAAATGAAACAGAGTGACGTGAAATACCCTGTTTATTGCAGATGTCTTCTCTGCATATAGCAGTAAATTACGGAATGAAATTAGGTTCATGAAGACTTAAATTTAGGTCTCTGAGGAGTATTTGTAACTCGGTATTCACTGGGTTTTTGTGAATGTAAACCTCATGAATTTTTAGGGTATACTTTACTGTGCCTCAGTTTTATAATACTTGTGGCAGAATTCTGTTGGATACATTATTGTGAAGTTACAGAATGTGGTGAATGTTTTTGGCATATCAGATAGAGCCAGAATTCCAGGGACTTTAATGATGAGTGAATGGAAGCGTGGCCCATTGGACTGGGTAAACTTAGGCTGTCAGGTTGTTGCTACTCCTCACCCTGCCTTAGGGTGAGAAAGGTCCAGATGATGATGATGGTGTGGCAGAATTTTTAAGGTAATTCAATTCATGGTAGTATAAGATGTGCCACTGTAAGCCTAATTGCATGCACACAACATCTGCAGGAATATTGCAGTTAAGGCTACAAAAAACTTTAATTTGTGGACACTCAAGCACATACAGTATGTGCATAAGCATTTCCGATGCACAGAGCATTTGAGCTTGGAATGTGACATAATGAGACAGAAGGTGTTTCTAGATCATAGATTGTTTGAAACAAGAACAGTGTGTGTAATTATATTTGGAGTGTGCCTAGAGTGAATTATAAAGCAAAGAGTGCTTGTAGAATTAGAGGAGTATAGATTGCCTGAGTGTGTGTGTTGTAATTCATTCACTGCCGATAAGAGTTGACCCTTAACGAAGTTTTGCATTTTGGCTCATATATTACAGCATTATTAAAGAGTTAACTTAGTAATGCCATTGTTCATTTGCAGTTGAGCTAATTGCTATTTTAATTAAAAATGATTACCAAATAATTTTTCTGACTCAAATGTAATTTTAGTTATGGCATTATTTTTGAAAAATTCCTGTGTTGGTAAAAAGGATTTTGTGAGGTTACCTGTCACATTCTAGGATTATCTTGTATAGGACTCTAAGATTTTCATCCCTTATTTCAATTCTCTTTTGCTACCTTAAGTTGTCTTCTTTCATTCATGCTTGTTCAGGCAATGTTTTTGGTCATCTAAATCAGTGGTTCCTTGCTGGTATGCCACAACATACATGTGTGCTGTGATCATCATCCTGTGCTGCACAGTGCAACATTTCACATGCATTGGTTGTTTATCCACGAGCTGCCCTTGAATATGTTGAAATACATAGTTGTGATTGGAAAAAAGTATTGAAAGGCTGGGTTTAATAGTGATTGTGAATGTGCATAAAGGAAAAGGTGAATTACACAGTTGGGTGATATTTAAATGTAAAGACTACAAGGCTGAGCAAAAATTTTTCACTCCATCACTCTTCACTCATACGTCTGTTTTCATCCTTCCTGTCTCTCCATTTCGAATTTGCTTCCTTCCTTCTTCACTCCCTCCAGTGTTTCTTTCCCCTCAAGTATCTGCGCCCTGTATCTTCCCGTCCGTCCTCTTCCCATCCCTTCCCTTTCCATTCTTTCCCTTCCCCCGTGGTCCCCCCTTTCATCCATTTTCTCCATCCAGTTTCCCCATCCATCTAGTCTCCCTTTCCATCTAGTCTCTCTCCATCTAGTCACCCTTTCCATCTAGTCTCCCTTTCCATCTGGTTTCTCCTTCCTTTTAATCTACCTTTCATCTAGTCTTCCTTTCCATCGAGTCTCCCTTTCCATGTAGTTTCTTTTCTCATCTGATTTCCCCTTCCATTTAGTCTCCCCTTTCATCAAGTTTCCCCTTCCATCTAATTTCCCCTTCCATCTAATTTCCCCTTCCATCTAATCTCCCCCTCCATCTAGTCTCACTTTCCATCTAGTCCCCCATTCCATTTAGTCTCTCCTTTCATCAAGTCTTCCCTTTCCATTAAGAGTCTCCTATTTATTCTCACCTTCCATCTAGCCTCACTTTGCATGTAGTCGCCCTTTCCATATAGTTTCCCTTTCCATCTAGTCTCCCTCCTTTGCTCTCTGATCTTTCTCACTTCTCCGTTTCCCTAATGCTCCTCCCAGCCCACCCCATATGCCCTCAGTCTCCTGTCCCTTTTGTTGCCTCTCTCCTCCCTTTCTCCACCCCTTCTCTTCTTCAGCTTAACTCTCCCAATCTCTTTGTCCCTCTTACATCTCATTCCCTGTATTTTCCGTCATTCCTGTCCTTTCCACGCCTTGAGCCTTCCCATCCTCTTCTCCTTCTCTTCCTCTCCCCTTAATCTCCCCCTTCCTTCCACTCCTCTCCTCTTCCACCCCTTCCTCTGTTTTTCCCTTCTCTTCTAGTTTACTCTCATTGATCCCATCCCCATCTTTACTCCCTTAATATCTCCATCCCCTCTCCATCCTCCGATCCGTTATCTCCGTTCTCGTCCCCTCGAGTCTCCCCATCACTAGTCTCTATATCTCTATCCCTCCCTCCCCCTACCCATCATCAATCTCTCTATATCTCCTCTCTTCCTTCTCCTCCCCCCTGATGGTGTGTGGCCGTGTGACGTCATAGCCTTCCTCTCTTGTGGTCGCCCTAGACAGACTTGTTTTTCAACCATATGAGAAAGTAGGTTAAAAATCTTGCATCCCGCTCTGTTCATGTGAAAGAATATAATTATGCCCACATTTGGAAAAGTTGTTCTTTTGGGTAAATGCAGCAGTTTCGGCCCGTCTTACACTGTCTTTTCAGGATTATTGGGTATGGTCATAATAGCCCCATTAGTGCGAGAGGGCTCCCATTTGCTGAATTAATTTCTTTGGCGATAACAGATTAGAATAAAAAGAGTTTTACTGGAGAGAGTAGGTTGAAATATCGTTGTGTCATTTCACCTTAGCGTAATACATATGTGTGAGACGTTTTTATAATTAAAGCATTTTTAGTAATTAAAATCGTCTGGTACTTGCAAGAAAATGATACAAAATACTGTATTCGTGCTACCATCATCTGCACCTTTGCCTCTTAAAACCTCATACCGCGACCAACAATAACTCTTTCCACCACCGTCAACACAACGCCTCTCTACCGCCACCACCATCAACACCCACTCTCTATCACCACCATCATCAACACTACCCCTCTACACCACCCACACAACCCATGAACACCACTATCATCACAAACACCACCACCAGCAACACTACCCCTCCCACCACTATCACCAGCAACACTCTTCCCACCACCACCACCAACAGCAACCCCCCCCCCCCGTCAGCACAACCACCATCACCACAACTGCTATGGCTATCTCTGACTACCTCTGCCACCACCCCATAACCTCGTTTACCTTACCTTACCCTGCCGTTTTTCCTACCAAACTTCTACCAGCTGCATACCACCTTCAACACCACCATTATAGCCCACTACCACCATCTGCTGCCACCATCCCAACCATTATTACTTCCTTAACCACTACCACTTCCACCCCAGCATTACCGTCACTCTACCACTGCCACCATCACCCCCATTGTGTGCAAGTGTCATTACAACTCTCTGCTGCAGTAAAAGCATCTACTCGTACTGCCCTCGTAACCTATTACCACTACTACCATTCGTGTCACAACTACCAGCGTCATTACCAACAAATCTTGTACCACACCCCTAGCAACCACCACCCTTATTTTTTACAACTTTATTACTTCTATAACTGCTGTCTTTGCTACTACTACCCCCTACTTCACACCACTCCCTGCAGTCAGATTTTTTTATTATCATCCGCACCTCAACTTCTCCCTACCATTCTCTACCTTTTCTCATCCCCTGCCTCCAACCCACCTCCATCTCCTACCCCTGCCATCTTTTCCCCATCCCCTGCCCCCCACCTTTCCTCTCCCATCACCAGTTTCTTCCCATCCCCACTCCCCTTCCATCACCTACTATTACCATTCCTCCCCGCTACCATCTCCTACTCTTGCCATCCATTCCCCAACCATCCCTTCCCTTCATCATTCCTTTCCCTTCATCATTCCTTTCCCACCACCATTCTCTGTCCCCATCCCCTCCCTTCCCTTCCCCCTTCCATCACCTACCCCAACCTTTCCCAATTTCCTTACCTTCTCTCCCCATTCTATCACTCCCTTACTATCCCTCATCTTTCGCACCCCTTTTATGGGTAGTTTTAAATTGAGTGCTTAGTGGGAAGATGTTTAGTGAAGAAGGCACAATGAGTGAAGCAGGAAACATTGATAAGAGTACAGTGACGTGGTGTAGCTTATGTACCGTAATGTATACATTCTCCCTAACCCCCCTAACATGTCTATCCCCTACCTTCCTTATCTGCGTCTATTTACGCCTCCTTCCCCCTACCTTCTTCCCACCTTCTCCGTTTCTTCCCTTCCCCCACCTTCCCTTCCTGTTTTCCCTCCACCTTCCCTCCCTCCTGCCTTCCCCCACCTCACTTCCCGCGACCTTCCCCCACCTCACTTCCCTCCACCTTCCCCCACCTCCCCTTCCCCCTACTTTCCTGCCGTTTCACCATCCTCTGCCTTCCCCTACCTCCCCTTCCACCTACATTTCTCCACCTCCCTGTTCTCCTACCGTCTACCTTCGCTTCCCTCGACCTTCCCTTTCCCCTACCCACTACTTTCCCCTACCCACTACTTTCCCCTACTCACTACTTTCCCCTACTCACTACATTCCCCTACTCTCTACGTTCCCATCCCCCATAGGTCCGCATACTCCTACCTTCCCCCACTCCCTTCCCCTCCCCCACCCCATACATCCCCTCTACCATCCCATACACCTGCTGTCACACCCCTACACTCAACATAACGGAGGTTTGTGGATTAGCGACGTGACAGTAGGGGAGGTAAAGGGATGAGGGAGAGTAGGGGAAGGGGAGGGATGGAAGTGAGTAGGGAAGGGTGGAGGACGAGGGGGAGGGGTGATGTATGGACAGACAAATGACGTCTGGGGAAGAAGTGTCTCTAGTTAACCAGCTCTGCCCGAGGACGTCCTTTAAATTTTTAACTGTGCTTGTCTATACGATTTTATTCAGCTTAAGAATGATGAATTGGGGCTGTTATATGTGCCCTTCACTGACAGCTGTAATGCAAGAAACGTCTCCTAAGCCGAAGAAAATGATGTGGAGGTAGTACGAATAAAGTAGTCGTCGTTGTGAAGGGGTTACAGAAAGCAGAGCAAAAGAAAGCCAACAAGACAAAGCTGTTGGTCCTCCCAGGGCTGTTTGTTATACTGTATAGGCTATGATTGTGGTATCTGTTTGAGGTAAGGAGGTGGCGGGGATGGTGGTGTGGGGTGATGGGGTGTTGAGCGTGAGGTTGCGAGTTCAGTCCGACTTTTCAAGAAACTTAATGGATTTGGTTTAGATATCACCTCAGTTCGTCTGTTTGGTCTCATCGATACGTCTTACAACGCCGTCACTAATACTGTAGCGTCATACCTGGATGTGATATCCTTAACGTATTATACTAACTAGTGGCCAGATACCAGGTGACGTGAAGGCTGCAGAGGATTAACAGTATGTATGTCGAAGGTAGACTGCTGAAGTTAGAGGACGGGCTTCCTGGCTTCCAAACGAGGCCAACAGTAAAAGTGATGACCTAAATGCAGTATGGTACAGAAGCATGTGAAATGTTCATAGGAATGGACGAATAAAAGCCATGTTATATATTGTTTTACACTGTAAGGGAGAAGTATCTCCAAGTGCATAACGATGTTAACGTGTCGCTGCTCCCAGTATGATCGAGATGAGAGAAAATGTCTTATTTCGTATTATTCAACCAGGAAGCTCGTGGGTTGTAAAACAAGACAGTCATCCATTCAGTTTAAAGTTTGACCTATATCCCAGTATAACATTGCTAGGAAAGCATTTCCATATGGTTGCTGTTCTGTCGTTGAAGTACTTGGCTTCACCTGATTGGAAACGTTTATCTGTTTTTTTGTCATTAATACAGTGTAATTCGATCGTTATGTTAAGAAGTATTAATGTATTAACTGCAGTAATATCGAAAATTTTGTGTACTTGGGTCAGATTCTCATGTAGTCTGCATATTGAATTGTGAACGCATATTTAGCTCGTAAACGTTCCTCATATGATTAGTTCTTCGATCTAGGTATAATATTGTCACCCTCCGCGATACACTAAGTTTTTACTGGAAAGAGGACAAGAAGAAGGCAAGGAATGTGGATGGAGTTGAGAAAGCCAACTAGGTGGAGAAGGGGAGGAGAGGAGAGGGAGGAGGGGAGAGGTGGTGTATGGAGAGACAGGTGACGGATCGAAGAGGAATTACTGGAAGAGGTGGAGGGAGAGAGAGAGAGAGAGAGAGAGAGAGAGAGAGAGAGAGAAGACGGAGATGTGGGAGGTGAGAGGCGTGAGGAGGGATGCGACGTGTGGAGGGATTAATGGAGGTGGGTAGAGAATGGAGGAGGGATGGAAAATGGAGGTAAAAGGGAAGGAATGGGGAATTGGAGATGCATGGAGAGCATGGGGGTATATGGAAGAGGGTAGTGTGACAGAGTGAGGGAAGGGAAGGGAAGGAAAGGAAAGCAGAGGGGAGGGAGGGAGATAGAAGAAAAGGGAGGATGGGAGAGTTGGAAGGGAAAACATAAAAGAAGGAGGAAGTGAAAACAAATGGAAATGAGGGAGGGAAGGGAAATGACTCGAGGGTAACGGTAGGGAGGGAGGAAAGCGGGAGAAAACAGAGTAAGGGAGGGGAAAACCGGGAAAGGAGGTATAGGGAAGCGGAAAGGGAAAATGTTAGTGGATTAGTGAAGCAAATAGCATAATTATAGAGGTTGATTAATGAGGTTAGGGAGAGAGATTGAATCTGACAGCATAGCGAGAATATGAAACTATGTGGGTGTATGAGGCGTGAATTATACTATTGAACCTTGTGAGTCTTTAAAGTTATCGACGCGTGTAATAAGTATGCAGCGTGTATGTAACTTTGGAGCATCTCAGAGGGTAAAAGCGCAATGGTTGTCTTTATTTTACCTAGCCTGTTATTCCCTTAAGTCTTTTATGTTGTAGTCTGGCAAACGCTAAATGATGATATTCAGTTTAAGCGAGATGGTCCCCTTGCTGTAGTGTAATGGTCGAAAAGGTTCAGTAAGTCTTCAGTCTGAGTACAGAAATTATGCATAATTGCGGGACTTTTTGACTTTTTTTTCTTTCTTTGTTCAGTCTTTACCATGGCGTCGTTTTGTGATAGTGTTGCTCCTTTCAGACGATTTTTTGTCGTAAGGGTCCACCATAGCGAATAGGTTAAAGAGCTTTTTGTAACCATTTCAAGAATTTCCACGAGTTGAACAAAATAGTGCGATGGTTGTAAGAATAAACTACAGAGGGGTTATCGTCCTTAAGGGGTAGTGACAACCTTAGCCATGCGGTTTGTTCCATGACAGAGAGAGAGAGAGAGAGAGGATGAAGGGGAGGCATGGAGGGGAGAGGGAGGTTGATTGATTTATGGAGGAAATGGGAGGAAAGGAGAGAGGAAGGGAGGTATAGAGGGAGAAAAGAGGAATGCAGGGTGATAGATTCATGGAGTAAGATGAAGGTACGAAGAGAAGAAGGGAGATATAAAAGGGGAAAAAGAGTAAGGGAGGAAAGTAGATTCTTGGATGGGGGGTTTGTGGAGGGAGAGGGGTAGGAGGGAAGGGAGAGAGGGGAGGGGGAAGGGAGAGAGGGGAGGGGGAATGGAAGGAGGGAGGGGAGAGAGGGGAGGGGGAAGGGAGAGAGGGGAGGGGGAATGGAAGGAGGGAGGAGAGAGAGGAGGGGGAATGTAAAGAGGGAGGGGAAAGAGGAGGGGGAATGGAAGGAGGGAGGGAGGTCTAAGCATTAACACTGGTCATTTCGGCGTGGAGCACATCAACAGGTAGGTCCATACCGCGCCATGTCAACTCCCAATTCCCACACCTCAGGGTCCCTATACTTGTTTCCATCTGCCAGTTTCTTTAACAATATTCCACCGTTGTGTCACTGATTCAAGGAAGAGGGGTGTTGCAAGCCCCGTTTTTATCACGGAGTATCATTTTTTTTAAACCCTTCTCGAAATATCATGGAATCCCGTTCATCTTGTCAGTGGAAGCAAAGTGTTATAAGCAATGTGTAAAATACCCCAGTATAAAAAAGCTACAGTGAAACCACCCCTCCAGATAAAACCTAGCATAAATTTCTTCAGTTAAAGTCAAAGTTTTTATTTTGCATATAATCCATACTTATTCGTACATAGCTTAACCTAAAGTTTAGCCGTAAAAAAAACTGAGCCCACTAATGTTACCCCATCCAACAAGCATCTGGTGAGGTCACTTGTTTCTCAATTATTAGACATTACTTAAAATGCTTAATATTAAACTTTACCTCTGACAGATATATTAAATATGATTTATACCAAAATTCAAGAATATTTTACGTACAAAGAAGGAATTAACAGATGGTTTCCCTTCTCAAGAAAGTCAGACATTTGAAAACTAAAATCAGAATCCATTCATTTCAAGGTAGGGTGACGCAGAAGGGTCATTGTAGAGATTACCTGTTGAATACATGAAAGTCTGAGAATACCGAGTAGCTCATACATACGTGAGTCTGATAGAAAAGGGGTCAGTGTGTAGATAGATATGGTGAAATTTGGTGTTATTTTCCATACTAAAAACTACAATAAAAGGAAACTTCATTATTTTCATTAGACTCTTTTTACATTTGCCCTTCGCTGCTGTGGATATGCTTAAGAATATGGCGTTATTATAATGTTATTTTCTTCAACATTCCGCTATTTTTTATTTAGCCTCCCCCCTCCCTCCTTCTTCTCCTCCTCCTCCTCCTGTCCTTCCTTCCGTCTTGAATATCTAACCATTTTCACCTCACCCCCCTACATTCCTTCATATAATCGAATTTTTCTTTTACAACGGCAAATGCTACCTCATAAGACTACTTCCTCATCTGTTAACATCACGACATCCTCCTTTCTCTCTCTCTCTCTCTCTCTCTCTCTCTCTCTCTCTCTCAGCCCTGTTTAGCCACCAGGTAATGAGGCCTATTAGCGAAGGTAGGCAGGTCATTAATACACCCCGGATAGTAGAGGAAGTGGGACGTAGCATCATTAATTTTCTCCTGGATAGAATTGTAGGAGGTGGGGGTGGGGGGAGTAGTTGTAAGAGGGGTGATTAATGGGATGGGATAGGGGAAAATATGTATGAACAGATGTTGGGGGAAGTGGGTGGGGGAGAGTTTGTGGGAGGGTGAGATATTGAGGAGGAAGGGGGTGGGGGAGACTTTATAGGAGGGGAATAGTTGAGTCGAAGGGAATGGGGGCAGGGAAGACTTTGCTGGGGGTGGGGAGACGTTGGGGTGAAAAGGTGTGTCGTTGGTACTCATGATTGGGGAAGGGGGAAGGCTGGGGTGGAGAGAAGAGTGGGGAGGGTATGTTGAGGGGTAGAGGAGGGGGAGGAATAGGGGCAAGAGATTGGAATGGGGTCATATATAGAGGAGGGAGATGTAGAGTGAAAAAGCATAAGGGTAGATTTTGGAAGGGGAGGGTAGAGTAGATTTAAGGATAGACTTTAGAGGAGGACCATGTTATTGTTGTTGTTGTTGTTGTTAATGTTGTTTCCCCTGACTGTTGTGGTTTGTGTTACTGGTGGATTGCGCATGTCCTGCCACCTCAACCGGCTGTTCCCAGAGATACATTGTTGAGGCTGTGTTGATGGATTGCTTTAGGAGAGCGAAGTGTGTGTGTGTGTGTGTGTGTGTGTGTGTGTGTGTGTGTGTGTGTGTGTGTGTGTGTGTGTGTGTTTTTGTGGTATGAGGATCCACATTACGAAAAAAGGCAGAACGGATTGCTTATTTGTAGTTTCTGTTGGTACTGAAGCAGAGAAGGGCGATGACCATATCATAGGCTGGCAGCATGAACTTGTCTCTTTTGGGAAGGTCGGTTTCTGCGGCATGAATTACTTCTTGAGGAGGTTCACGATTGTGGATGGCTGTGGTGACCATGTTTCTGTGTACTTAGAAGGTTGGGATGGATCCTAGGTTGAAGGAAAACATTGAATTGTGTGCACCTCATGTTCATGGCCCTTGATTCTACCTAATATTATTAATTATTTTTATTATTATTATTATTATTATTATTATTATTGTTATTATTATTATTATTACTATTATTATTATTATTTGGTTAAGGTGATCTGTATATATGATCTTTATACATCCGTTTAATAATTTCAGGGGTCTCTCTCTCTTTCTCTCTCTCTCTCTCTCTCTCTCTCTCTCTCTCTCTCTCTCTCTCTCTCTCTCTCTCTCTCTCTCTCTCTCTCTGTTGATATGGTGGAAGCTTAACTTGCGGTAGGGGTATTTAGTGTTATGCGGATTGACTGTGTTTGTAGATTGTTCTCAGCGATTCACTTTTGGGGCCAGTGTTAGCGTTTGTAAGTGTTTTCTGGTTTAAGTTGGTAAGCGGCCAGGTGACTGACGAAGAATGTGTGCTGAGTAATGATCGTGTGTGCATCCTGGCTGAGTCGTAGAATTTGGGATGTTTTCTGAGTGGACTCTTTGCCCAAATGCTGACTTCAGAGCTTTAGAGAATAATGTGAGTCTGAAGTACACACACAAAAAAAATGGTGGTTGACTTTGTTGGTGAAGCAGTGAATATGTGCCGTATAAGCCTTTGTTTCTATTGAGTTCATGTACTGTTTGGGACTGGTTTGCTGTGGGGTTCTTCTGAAGTGCAGCGGAGGGAGAGGAGGATTGGGGTGGGTGGATGTGGGATAAGGATTTGCTGTGATGATGTTTAGGTGCATGGGATGTGTGATGGGGATGGGGTCAGGATTGGGAGAAGGGCAGTTGTGGGGTGAAGATGGACGGGTAGAAGAGAGATGATGATGAAGTGTTAGAGGGTGAGAGAATGTTGAGAAGATAGGGTGAAGAGAGAAGTTGGTTTAGGTGAGGTTAGGGTGTGGATGGATGGATGTGGAGATTGTGATAGAAGGGTGTGGAATGAGGATGAAGAGGGGAGGTATGTTGAGGGGAGGTGGAAGGAAATAGGGGTTAGGATGTGGAGTGGGAGTAATAGAACTACATACGCGCGCACACTCCTGTTCACACGCACATCTGTACCTACACCTACACCCCCTCCCCCCACACCCACGCACACATCAAGCACGCAGGAACGCACAAAGTACTCATTATGCCTGATATATGCAGGGAAATGAGAGCAATTTAGTCGAAAGTACAAACATTAGTAATATACCAAGCAGACGGCCTGCATACATAAAATAGTGTGTGTGTGTGTGTGTGTGTGTGTGTGTGTTTCCTCTATCCCTCACCTTTTCTTGACATACTTTCTTTTCTGTGCCTTCCTTTTTTCTTCCACTTCACTTCCCCTTCTCATTCTTCTTCCTGTTTTCCACCTCCTCTCTCCTGGTTGTCTTTCGTTTCCTCCTCCTTCTCTTCATTCCTTTAATCTTGTTTTCCCAACCCGGTCTCTTTCTCATCCTTTTTCGCTTCCTCCCCTCGCATGATTTTAATCCCAAGTATCTATCACTTTTTTTTTTTTAATCCTCTTCTTTACCGACACCCATCTTTTTCCCATCTTGTCTTTTCTTTCTTCCTTCTTCATCTTCCCCAATTCTCCCTTCATCCCCCTTCTTTTCCTCCTTTCTATGTTTCTCACACTGCCGCTTTCCCCCTTCTCTCCCCTTTTCCACCTCTCTTTCCATCCATCTCCCCACTCCCCCTCCTCCTTTCTGCATCCATCTCCCCCCTCTCCGTACGAAATCCTGTCTTCTCCGTTTCCCCTCCTCACATCCACACTCCTTCTCCTCATACCTACACCCCCTCTCCTCCCTTTCCTCACCGACACCCCCTCTCCTTCCTTTCCTAACACCTACACCCCCTCTCTCCTCACACCTGCACTTCCTCTCCTTACACCTACACCCACCTTTTCCCCCATAACTCCACGTCTGTCACCTCATTTCCCCACACACCCCTCTCCCCCCTTACTTCCCTTCTCTTTTCCCTCTTCCTTTGTTTTCCCTCTCCCCTCCCTCCCCTCTCCCTTCCTCTTACCTCAGTTCTCCATCCCCCTACCTCCTTCCCTTCCCCCTACCTCCCTTCTCCCATCACCCTACCTCTACCGTGACGTCACTCCCCTACACCGCCGGTAATTATAGGTGTATGGGGGAAAAACCCGCTCTCACCTGCCCCATACACCTAACCTACTTCCGTCAGACTGTCTTGAATTGAGAGAGAGAGAGAGAGAGAGATGACTCAAAGTGGCATAGGTTTCGTGGCACCTCTTCCTCAGCGATTTATTTTGCAGATTGTAACTCTTCCTCATATGTGTCTGATGCAAATTATGTTGGTACTAAAATAAATACTGTAAACAAGAACATCAGCATGTAGTAGGCACCGTGACTTGAAAATCGTGATGTGAAGCCGACTGTGCCACAAAGCATACAGCCTTGTCACTAACATGTGGGGCACATGTAAGAGAGAGAGAGAGAAAAAAAAAGAGAGAGAGAGAGAGAGAGAGAGAGAGAGAGAGAGAGAGAGAAGTGGTGAGTCAGGATGCGGTGACCGTGAATGATATATTGATTGTCCAATTCCACTGGTCATGATCTTGATAGTTTTCACGTTCTGTGCTTTCTTTTCCCTTATTTTATGTTCCAGACTCACCCCATCCTTTAGTTTGCTTACCTGTTTATCTGTTGCCAGACGCCTTAATCCCGGAAAGGGTGGCCACAAACTAGTTTTTGACCTTCGCCATCAGGCTATCCTGCCTCCAACTCACCACTATTCATATACCTCTCCACCCAGTCCCCCCCCACCTCATCGTCGGTCTCCCCTTCCCTTTCCACATCACTCACATAAATTCTCCTTGTCAGTCTTTCTCTAGGTATTAGACGTAAGTGATTTGAATATGTTTAATTGGTCGTGAATTGACTTATGTTATCTTAGTTGCCCTATGCTAATCTGATTGACCTGACTGGGCTGCAGTGAATGTGAAAGACACAATTGAATCTGAGGTGGTATTAGTAGAGGTATTAGCAGCAACCTCAGGCTTATTTGAATGTGAACCCGGTTGATCGAAGGCTGAAGTTGCCCTCTTCTGCTGTCCACCATCCTTCTTTCGGGAGGTGACAAAGTTGAGGGACTTTTAACTTTGTACAGTCAAGCAACGGAGCAGCTCGGTAATATTAGTACCATCACATGAAGGCTTCCCTTTGTAGTTCCGAGGTGGCATTGATGAACCTAATTTGACCTAATTGGTGCTCAGTGAAACAACTATGCTCTTAACTGATCTAGAGTGGCCTGGCTGGGTCAGCATGGATGGAGAAAAAGTGACCCAATTATTCCTGCATTTACTTACTTGGTGGAGCCAAAGAGGATCAGTGGTAGAGCATTTGTCTTCCTATCTGCATTTGGTTGGAATGCGAATCTTGACCTGCATTTAAAGTGGGTAATGGTGTATGTCCCTTTATGTCTCCTTATGTTCTCATCCTGTCGGTAATATAACGGTGACTGACACAGACTGACACAGACTCAGCAGTTAAAAATCACAACTCCGACTTTCACACGAATCATTCCTTATAAACGACACATCGTGATTAGTACATGGCCAGTATGGGAAGAGGTCACTTCTAGCGGTCACTCTTCCCCCAAGGAGAAGATCCTATCCTGTAATGGATTCATCTGAACTGATATAGCTACAAATGAATGACGTGAATTTTGTCTTGGCCAGGTTAATTGTAAAAGATCATAATGATCATCCATCATCATATCATCATCGTCATTATCATCATCATCATCGCCGTCAACCTTAGACAGTCAGTGCAACGTGAGAGAGAAGACTTTGGCACACTTTTACTTCTGATATGTCTTGCATTTTTTATACTGAGGCAAAAGAAACCTTGTTACTTTCAGTGTCTCAATATCAGTTTCTCCATGTCAGTCTACTGTACACACAATCCTCCACATAACCATCCCCTTGCTACACATTCATTTCATGTACACAGCTGGTTCATTGTGGAAGTGTTTCCTTAGTCTGTCTCCCACTGGCTAGGAATTCCGATCCCATAAACACAGTTCATGTAGGCATCTCGGTACGAATGGATCTTGATTTTGACTTTCTCTTGCTCACCATTCTTTAGAGGGGGAAAAGTTTCACAGGCTCTCAGCCCTGGTTTCTTTCTTATTTGCTTAAAGAATTCCATTGCATTATTATTTTGGGGGGTTGAAATAATTGTGTTGCACTGTTTAATTTTTTTTCATTTTGTTCCAGGTAGAGATGAATTAGGATACACTGCTTTATTAATTTTATGTTTGACGTAATTTTGTTTCATTGTTAAAATTTGTTGCACCTTATTCCAGGACGAGATGATTCGGCAAGATCGCCCCTCATTGCTGTTGGTCGTCACTTTTGCCACCCTGACCACCGCTATCACCCACCACCTCAACCTCTCTCTCCCCCACCGCCCCCACTCCATCCCAAGCTATGAGTGGGGCGGGGAGGGGTGGGGAGTGAGGGGGAGGAGGCCGCAGCACCACTCCCCCTGGATCGACAACGACACCCTCCCCCACCATCCTACAGACCTGTCCAACACCCTCAGTCAAGACAAGGATGGAAAGTGTGAGTATGAGGGAAGGGACG
>NC_137007.1:34316212-34346212 GCF_032717465.1 Coenobita brevimanus | reverse complement strand
AAAAAGAAGAGATGGATGAAGGGGGATAGGAAAAGGAGAGGGAATGGCAATGACACAAATACAGGGAGAAATGAAGGGACCTGTTACATGAACACTGAATGTGCTGTCAAAGGGGGTACTATGGTAGGCTTCTGTATTATGCCGGGGGCTACAAGATTTGTCCTCCAGTGAACAGCAACATCGTCATCAACCTAAAGTACAGTAAAACCTTCTGTTTCACCATAACAGACTCAAACCAGCTCTAACAACTCCTTGCCACCTCTAATCACCCCTAACTACCCTCCCACAGTGAAGATGTCAGGGTGCGGAGGAGATATCACTGTGAACAACACCATCGTCACCAATACGGAGTACGATGGCACCTTCAACGAGGCCCGAAATTGCGTCTACAAGGTGGTCTTCGATGACACGCCGAATGAGATATGCCAGATCAGATACGATTTCATTGACTTTGATTTCCAGGCTCCATCCACATTAGGTGAGGGGGGAGAGAGAGAGAGAGAGAGAGAGAGAGAGAGAGAGAGAGAGAGACTGACTGATTGATTAGATATCAGTTGTTTGATACTGTATTGAGTTTGAAGAAAACATTATGTAGCGAAGGGTTTCAGAACACCTCAGCCCAACATCGCGCCCCGTAAAACCCAAATTTTGTTTTCCAGGTGTGTGCAGTAACGACATGCTGGTGTTTGAGAATGACAGGAAGTCATCATACTTCTGTGGCAAAGCACCCAGCAGCTACCACTGTGAGTCTCCTTGTTTCATCCATTTTTATCCCCACAATCTGTGTAGTGTATCATGAAGAAGTTAATTTTGGGTATGGTTCATTGCCTTTATGGTCATGTGCTAAACAGATTGGAGCCCTGACTTCTGATATCTCTATCTATCTATCTATTGCCAGACGCCATAATCCTGTACGGGGTGGCCATTTGACTGTAAGTTATTTGTTTTGCTGGGAGGGGCACTAACCCTCCACCTACCCACTTGACACGTAGGGAGCACGTATGGTTTGGTTATATGGTTACCATCCAGCGTTGTAAATGGTTTCTTGGCTTCACGGATTATTATTTGATTCCTTTCAGTTTAAATGTTTACATCTATTTTAAATTTATTCGTCAAGATAGGAGTTCTACACTGGTGCAGATGTTATGAGAACCTCTCTCCTCTTGTCTTAGGACACCAGCATGACCGCTATCGAAGGCAGTGCATTAATGAATTCAACACAGCGTAAGGGTTGGTATAAAGGGACGACAGTTAGCTCAGCAGGGATCTGTTTCTTGGAGGGCACATAATTATGTACCCCGTTAGAGATCCTGGTTGGCTGTTCTTTCCTTCTGTTAGGCCTGCAGGATTGGGCATTGCTGGGGGTGAGGGGTGAAGGAGGGCAATACTGGCTTCCACAAAGTTAGACAGGGTCATTCACTGGCTGAGGCTGCAGGAGAGACTTTGGGTGTCCATTACTGCAGTACTTAACCTTGGAGAGTCAAGAGTGGCTACTTTCTCTGGCAACCCTGGCAAGAGGGCAGGTGTCAAGTAAAAAGGTGAGAGGAGTGTGACAGCAGGTGGCAGAGGCAGTGGATCGTGAGAGAAGAACAGGAGGTCTGATTCATGTTGTTACCACTTCAGTTCCTTGTCAATTTTGAGCTTTGCTTACCCAGAGGTCTCCTATGTTTGGGAATACTTTAGTGAACATTCGGTGTCTGTGCAACAAGACTTCAGTTAATTTGTTGATAATGTTTGGTCTGCGGGGCTGTTGGCATGTCTCTCAGCATTCTGTAGAGACAGAACAGCTGTCCTTGTTAAAATTTCCCTTTTTTCATTCCTCTCCTCTGCTCTCTTCTCTCCTCTCCTCGCCTCTCCTGTCCTGTCCTGTCCTGTCCTGTCCTCTCGTCTCGTCTCGTCCCGTCTCGTCTCCTCTCCTCTCCTCTCCTCTCTTGTCTATGATACATCACAGTTATGATTATGATGATGGTGATAATGGTTGATGTTGGTAGGTACGGTGATGAAAACAGTGATGATGATGTTGACAGTATACCTACTTGAACTCCTTGCCATTACCCATCCCTCACCAGGGTACGTGGAGACAGCAGGCACGACCAGTCCGCAGTCCTTCTCCATATCCACTGACTCCTCCAGTTACAACCGCAAATACGCCATCAGGGTGTCCACCATCCCATGCATGCAGGAAGGTAGGGAGTGTGTGAGGAGGTAGGGGGATTATGAGGAGATAGGGAGTGTGCTGGGTTACAGGGAGCATACTGATACAAGAAGGCAAGGAGTATGTAGGGAAGTAGGGAGTACCTTTAGAGAGAAGTAAGGAGCGTGTGGGAAGATAGGGAGTGTGTAGGGAGGGTGGGAGTTTACAGAGATAGGATGTGTGAGAGATAACAGGAAATTTGTGACAGTGTTTAGTGTGTGTGTGTGCAGGTAGGGAGTATGGTGAGAGGTAGGCAGGATGCTGAGAAGTAGAGTGTTTGTGGGAAGGAAAGGAGTGTACAAAAAGGTAGGAAATCTGCAGAGAGGTAGGGAGCGTGATGAGAATGCAGAGGAGTAGAGAGAGACGAGTCGAGGAGTGGTAAGAAGTATGGATTGTCTGTAGTAAAGTTAACAGCCTTATTAATAAGATTGGGAGTTTGGTGAGGAGTATTTACAGTACGCAGTGAGATTTTTAGAAAGTAGGATACAGTACTTAAAATTGGTGGCTTTGAGAGTGTTTTGACAAATTTACCCTAAAATATAATGGTTTTCTTTAATGTTCCGTTTTCTTACAGTGCCAACTTACTGTGGCCAATACTATGATGGAACCAATGGAACAATCTCCTCCTTTAATTACGACAATGGTGTCTACCTGGCTGGCCTCATGTACTCCATTTGCTTCCGGAGAAATGTGAACTACTGTACCTACACATTGAAACCCACGGTAAAGTGATAATGTACTTGACAGTTTTCAGATTAATTTGAGCAGTTCAGGTAGTTCTGTATTTTCAGGGACATTTTTGGGAAATTTTCTTAATATTTTGCTGTGGGTATTTTAGTTTTCAGAAAAAAAAAAAACTAGGTAAAAGTATTTCTGTGCAAAGAAATAGAAACCGAACAAATTTGCAGCCTACTGTATGTATAAAATATCTACAGCAGTCATTGTTATTATTAATATTATTATTATTATTATTGGCTTATTATAATTATCATTATTATTTTGTAAACGAGTGAAAGTGGAAAATATATAATTATACTAGCAAGTTATAGGCAAGTGTACCTGAAAATTCACCATATTTAACTATTCACAACAGCTTAATTCTCTTTAGCAGTCTCACTTTAAATTCCATACACCAGAATATTTCAACTCGTTTTAACTTGGTCACCAGTAATGTCTTACCTTCCAAAGCTTTCCTACCATCTCGAACTGCTCTAGCATTCCAGTTCCCATCTGGTATTGCACTGATTCCTTGTCTCTCTTCTTTTGTCATTCCACATTCCTTTTCAACACCACACTAACCTCTTTGAGTATTCCAAATCCCCTTCCATTATTCTTCCAACCCTTTCCAGAAGCTTCAAACCCTGCCGGACCTTACACTTACCCTTTCCATCATTCCAATAACCTCTTCCGTCATTCCGTTAGCCGCTTCAGCTTACATTCCTCTTCCAGAATTTTACAAACCTCATCCAGTTTTCCACTAAACCTTTCCAGTAATCTCTCACCTCTTCAGTATTCCACTAACCTGATCCAGCATTCTACTGACTTCGTCCTGCATTCCACAAGCCTTCCATCGTTACATAAACCCTTTCCAATATTTCATTTTCCTAGTCCAGCATTCCACTGCCCCCTTCCATCATAGCATAAACTTCCATCATTCCACTAACCCCTTACATCATTGCATAAACCCATTCCAGGATTTCATATACTCCTTCCAGCATTCCACACCCTTTCCAACATTCCGCAGACCCAGCTTTCCACTAACCCCTTCCATCATGGTACAAGCGCCTTCCAACATTCCACAAGTCGATTCCATCATTCCACAAACCCCTTCTATCATTCCACAAACCCCTTCCATCATTCCACAAACCCCTTCCATCATTCCACAAACCCCTTCTATCATTCCACAAACCCCTTCCATCATTCCACAAACTCCTAACAGCATTCCACAAACGCTTTCCAGGATATCACTAATCCCTTCAGACGTTCGACTAGCCCCCTCCAGCATCCCACAATTCCGTCATTCTAAAAACCCTTTCCAAAAACCTTTAACCTCTGCAGACAGTATGTAATCGGACTGAAAGGGTTAATATCATGTAAAAAAGTTAGTAATATACCTGTAACAAATTGAAAGTGTTAATATTATATTGTAAATGTTAACAATATAGTTTTGACTTAAATTATAGTTCTGGCTTATGTATAGAAAGAGTTAGCAATATACCTCTAATAAACTGAAAGGGTTAATATTAGATTGTAATTGTTTGTGATGTAGTTTAACTTAAATTTATAGTTCTGAGAGAGTTAATATTAGATTGAAAGTGGTTAATAATATACTTCTAACTTAAATATGTAGCTAGTTCTGACATAAATTTACATTGTAGTTCTAACCTCACACCGACAGAGCGACAACCAATACATCGGTACCCCAGACGCGTTGAGGCTGCCTATGGGCGAGGAGATTCCACTCGTCGGCAACCCTGCAGTCCTTGGCAGTTCTGGCCTCTGCCCGAATTTTGGCAACGTGGCGCTGTTCAACTCCGTCCAGTTCTGCCTCTATCCAGTAGGTGGATTGGTCAAGGATTGGGGGATTGTAAGAGGTGGGGAAAGGGGGACTGAGTGACTGGGATGCGGAGCTGGGTAGAAATGGAAGGAGTAGAATTATTGTCTTTATCAAAGTGGCGCTGTTCTACTCCGTCCAGCTGTACCTTTGTCCGGTAGGTGAATTGGAAAGGATTGAGGTACTGGTGAATGGGGGACTGAGTGATTGGGGTGCAGAATTTGGGAGAAATGGAAGAACTAGGATTATCATAACTTTGGTGCCGTGGCGTTATTCTGTACTCTGTCCAGTTCTGTCCCTTTTTGGTAGGTGGATTGGAGAGGGATTGGCGATTGGGAAGTGAAAGAACAAGGGATAGCCTAAATAGAATTGGGGACTGGTTGCTGGATATAGAGAAGCGGGAGAGAAATTGAATTGAGGATTGGATGGTGGCATACTTCCACTAGTTCAGGGTCTTTATTCATTTAGTGGCGTGTGGAGGGATTGGGGGATTGTAAGGACTGGAGACTAAAGGACGGGGTATTAGACGAGCTGGGGATAATGTGAAGAACTGGAATTAAATTATTAGGAAGTAGAAGAGTTGGGAGGGATTGGAAGAACGAATTGGGGACTGAATGACTGAAAAGTAGAAGAGCTGGTAAGGATTGGAGAAATTGGGATTGGGATGTATAATACCCGGGAAAATTAGAAGAAATGAGGTTTAATGATTGGGAAGTAGACGAGTTTGGGAGGACTGCAGGAAGTAGAATGAAGGACTGAAGGATTGAGATGCAGAAGACTGGGGAAAATTGGGTCAATGGTTAGAAAGTGGAAGTGCAAAGGAGGATTGGAAGAACTAGGATTGAGCATTGGGAAGTAGTAGTACTAGGAGCCCTTATGTTTATCTATAACGTGAACCCAGTGGACTGTAGGCTGAAACTGACTTCTTCGACAGTTCGCCATCCTCTTTTTGAGGGATAGAGAAGAGTAGTGTCCCTCCAAACTTCAACCTACAGCAGTTCAGGTCCAGCTCTTACAGATTTTTTTATGAATGGAAGACACCTGTGATCTGGTGTATTATTTTCCCTTCATTTCTTCATCTTCTTTAAAAACGAAGAGAAAAAATATAAGGGACGTTTTAGAATTGGGTGACTGGAGTGATCTGAGGATTGAGCGACAGGGGAGAAGAGCCGAAAGTATGGATAACTCTGGGCGAAAAACAGGTGTTTGTCCTGCAATTACTTTCACTGTCATGTAAAAGTATTACATTTGTTTTTCATGCAATATCACTGTTATGTAAGCATCATATTTCTTTGCATCATATCTCGTGTAAGTAGCGCTACAGTATCGTACCTGCCGTATAAGTAGTGTTAATCATGTAAGTATATTATGTCCTGTGTCATATCTGCCCCATAAGTATCATACTCTTGTAATTATTGTCACCGTCATGTATGTATCATTTCTCCCGTAAGTGTGATACATCATGAATGCTTTGTAAGAAGTGTAACTAATGTAAATATTGTATCTGTTGTATTATATCTTCCCGGTATGTAGTAACGTGAGTGCCTGATATATGCCACTCCCGTAAAAGTATCGTACAAGCCCTGTGAGAGTCCGTAAGTAGCGCGACAGTCGTGTAAGTAGCACCTGTCATGCCAAGAAGCGGCATCCCTTTCCATCAGGCAGTGTGCACAATATTTCCCTCTGTTTGTCATATAAATCTTGGGCTTTGTTTATGTCTGTGTGTTGACGCGGCCGTATCCCATTCCTTTCAGCCGTCCATGACCTCGACCAACCGTGAGTCTGCCTTTTACGTCACAGTCAACACCCTCATCGATACAACTGCCAATAGAAACCCACTGGACACTTCTAAATCCGGATTCAGCTTCGACTGGACTGCGAACGGCTGTTAAGAACGAGGTGGATGCCAGAGTCGAGGCGGAAATTCGGACACGTGCGTCAGGGGGCCGAATCGTAACAGGTAGAAAAAGTGAAAAATAGCCGTGTTGACTAAAACCGAACTAACAATTAATGTAGTTTGTATATTGTTAGTTGAATTTTAAATGTTGTTTGTGTCGTTGACGAGAGTAAATAGGTCTCCTCGGAAAATGTATACGTGAAGTTGTTACCAAATGTCTCCTAATCTATATTTTGTAGTTTTATTGTAATGTACTTGTCTTGTTACTAACTTATTACTGTAGATTGTATTATTGTTGATTTGTTGTTATTGTTGTAGAATGTATTACTAATAATTTATTGTTGTAGATTGATTATAGCTTATAGTGTAAAAATGTTTATTGTATAATCTCGTTATTAATGTATTGTCGTAGATTATGGCATTAATTTTACCTTATTAGATGACTGTAGAACAACATCTATCTGTCTGTCTATTACCAGACGCCTCAGTACCGTAAGGGGTGGTCTCAAACAAATCGCCTCCATGTTGCCTCGTCCAACACCATTTCACTGCCCTCTCTTTCTTAAACCTCTCCACTACATCCCTCCATCTCATCCTCGGCCTCCCCCTCCCTCCTTCCCTTCCACTTAACTCGCATACTCTCTCCTCTTTAGTCTCTCGCTCTCCATTCTCTCCACATGGCCAAACCACCTCAGTGTATTTTCTCTAATGCTTTCTATCACGTCCACATCCACACCACAACGCTTCTTCATTTCCTCATTTGTCAGTCTGTCTCTCCACGTAACTCCATATGCTCCTCTCAAGTAACTTATTAACACTGCTGTCACTCTTGACTTGTGTCCCTCCAACAAGATACAAAGCATGACTTCTGTACGTTAGAGTTGGTATCACAGTACTGTCATGCAGCGATTTTTTTTTTCCATGCTCACTTCCTTGTTTCATATCACTGCTTTCAAAGAACTAGCAACCTTTCGTCCCTGTTGTTCTCCTTCAAGCACTTCATCCTCTAAACTTCTTATTCATCACACTACCCAAGTACTTAAACGCACTCACATTTTTTATTTACTCCTCATCCAGCCTCACTGTACATTCAGTGGCTTCATTTCTCACGAAGACCATAACTTTACTCTTCCCTACATTCATTTTTAGATTCCATTTTTTACACTCTCCCAGACTAATTCACCAAGCGTTGCAATTCCCTTTCGTTTTCACTTAACAATACAGTATCATCTGCAAACAACAGTACAGGGAGTTTCCAAACACCACCCTTTCTCATTAGGGTCGCTCTAACATCCACTACCCTACCGTGTACGTATATGATTGGATGATATTTCAGCGTTTGTAAAGGAAATAAAAATGCTCACACGCAGGCGAGGAATATTTTCAAAGTGTTTCCGAAACAAGGTAAGTGTAAAAATATGTTAAAGCACACAGCCAGAGCATTTTTTTTTTCTGGCCACGTTTGATCTCGCTTACAATGGCGACAACGTAAAGGTCAAATAAGAGACGCTTGCAAAACTTCAAAAGGGCTGATTTTCATAGATTCCGGGAAATATATACAGTAGGCGACGGTAAGCAGAACTCCATTGCCAAAGCGTCGGATGTCGGTGTTGGATACTTTATGTTGTACAGTTTAATACTTTAGTGGCTTTTGCGACGTTCATGTGTATATATTTTTTTCCATTTTACCACCACAGTGTAACCAGCTTTTAGTCGTGAACTTTTTATGACAGACGGATATACGAATGCGGGTACTAAAATAAAAATAGAGAAATCGAATCGGTAGTGAGTACAGGTTTGCACATTTTGAAATAAAAGAGAGAGAGAGAGAGAGAGAGAGAGAGAGAGAGAGAGAGAGAGAGAGAGAGAGAATGATAAGGTAAGAAAAATAAATATATGACTGGAAGATAGAATGAAAAGCGAGTCAAGAACATGAAATTTAACTAGCAGGAGAGAGGGAGGGAGGGAGAGAGGGAGGGAGGGAGGGAGAGAGAGCGCAGTTGAACAGTATGCTTTATTATTATTTAACCCAGTCAGTACGGTGACGCCCTTTCCAACTTTATTCTTGCCTTCTTAACACTTTTATTAAACTGAGTCCCCTTGTAGTAAAAGGCAGAATAAGGTGGTGGCAGATCCGTCCAGGGGAAAAAAAAAAAAAAAAAGTGTCAGGAACTAAATGAAAATCGCCTTAAAATAGCAAGCATAAGAAAGTAAATACATAATTGGACTGAAGAGGGTAAATGAAAGTTCGAGGACACAGTAAAATTAAAAACAAACAGATGAGGAATTTAGATTAACCATGAGAACTGGGCAGAAGGAGAGAGAGAGAGAGAGAGTTCACGGAGGATAACACAGCGATAAATTCCGGCAGGGAAGTGAAAAGGTCTTGATTGATTCCCTTCCATACCCCATCGGAAGCCGGCCCTACGAGGTGGGTGGGGATAATGAAGAGGGCAAGAAGAATGAAAAGGGAGGGGAAGAGGGGAAATGGTGATGGGGAAGCGGTGAAGAGTAAGATAGGGAGGCGATATTCCGTGGAGAAGTGATGGAGTGGGAGGGAGAATCAAATGATGGTATGTGGCGTAGTGAAGACGGAGGGCTTCAGGGATGGTGCAAAAAAAAAAAAAAAAAAAAAAAAAAAAGTTACTGACCGTATAATGAGCACAGTATTAAGAAGACCTTTTAAAATTCTTACAGTACATATACCTACTAACCCACCTACCTGCCTTCTTGCCTGTCTGCCAACATACATGCATATACGTTCGTACATATGTACATACATAAATATATTTTGCAAGGTAGTGTTCCTTGCTTGAACAGGTCATGCTTTTCCCACCTGATGCTGCCATCCAGCCTGCACAGGGAGGTATCTTGGACCATTCCGGCCAAGATATTCCACCCTGAGGTCCATTCTCAGGGTCTCGCCCCACGTTTTCCATGTTCTGTTCGCTGGGGTTGTCTCTGTACAGCGTCTGCACTGGTCTGAACAGTACTTCATCCAGTCTCTGCACATGATAAAAGCATCTCATCATTCCCTCGTGCATCACCTTACTAACACTGTCATTATCCAAGTGTCATTTTTAATCTGTTCACGTCTGTCTTTCCCTCATTGTGACATTAAACAACCATCTCACCATTCTCGTCACATGGTGTTCACATCTGCCAGCATCTTCTTTTACTGTCCACGTAATGCCGTCATACAGCATCACACTTCGCATAATTATACGAAGCATAAAGTTTCCCTTTCATACATACAGGAGTCCCTTCATTGTCATTAGGGACAACAGCTCTCGAAACATCTTCCAGCCACTCCTGACTCTTGCAGTTGGACTAAGTTCTGCATTGTTCTCCTCTGTTCTCCGCTTTAACTGTATCCCCAACTAGCAGAACTTGACCCACTGAAGAGCCACATCTACTTCAATATCCTTCAACATGACTGAACCACACAGTCTCTCCTGCATATGGCACAGTCATAAATAGTTATAATTTCCAATCTGCCTTTCACACCGCGATGTCTTTTATGTACTAACCCTAAACCTTCACCTCACTGGATGGAGTTAATATTGCGCATCTTTTCTAATCTGACGAATATCCCAGTTTACTTTCAGTTTAGGTGATAATCAGGTGTAGTCTGATTTAAAGGTGGATTGGACTAGTAATCAAGGAGACTCATTCTGGTCTCAGAACGATAGCTGATAAAGTTTCATTCAACCACTACATGATATGTTTGGAAGCGACCTATTTCCGTCAAGTATAAACATCTCGCTTATACCAACCCATTTCAAGTGACAAATAGAATCGAGAACAAGAATAAGAAAGTAATCAAGCACTCATAACAGCATAAAAAGAAGAAAGAGAAGAGAAAGCGGTAGTGGTAGTAGTAGTAGAAAAAGAAGCTGCGGTACGAAGTCACTAGTACGAATGCGTAATAAGAAGAATAGGAGGAAGAAGAAGACGAAGGTGAAGATGAAGACGACGACGACGAAGAAGAAGCGATAAGGAGGCACTAAGTACAAATGCTAAAAGTTCTTCTCATTACCTGCTTGGTTTTAACGATGCCTCCTGCAGTTATAACCCAGCCAGGCGCGGGGGCGAGTAGTTATGTTTTTAAGGTGTGCTCTTTATCCTGCCTGGGAACATGAGCATATTTCTTTAATGGTCGTAATCATAACCTCTTTCACTGCGAGGGGCGGTGTTTCTCTCTCTCTCTCTCTCTCATGCTAAGAGATTTTTCGAGAATTAGGGGTTAGATATGCCCTTCATTACCTTTTCGCTACGAGGGGATTTTCCTAAGTTGACTAAAATAGTATGGATTTAAAAGACGTCGTTGGGCTGAAAGGGCAGTGGCGTAGGCAGGTCCTTAATTTTTGAGGAGCTATTGAAGAAGCCCCCATGAGCATTAGAGGCGGTTTTATCGTGCTGTTAGGAAACTTACACTTCTTCCTTACCGGTTTATTTCTGATTCTTCCTCTTTACTGTACTGTATTCCCGAGTATCATTTATGCCATCTTATGCTGATATTCAAAGGACAGAAGAAAAAAAAAAGGGGGGGGGGATATTAATGGATAGTTCGAAAAATAAATCGTTAAGGAAGAGGAGATTGCAAAGACATAAGAGAGAGAGAGAGTCGTAGGGAAAAGTTTCGAGAATACGGCAGCATGTTTGTGGCTCCGCGTGGTTATAAAGCCTTTGCCACGTAGCGATGTTGGTCGTTGTGTGGAGGGGTGTAATGTGTGTGTGTGTGTGTGTGTGTGTGTGAGAGAGAGAGAGAGAGAGAGAGAGAGTTAATCTTTCATGAAGAATATTGAAACACAACAACTATAGATTTTTATTCTTGTTTTCACCTTAAACCTGACCGAGATTTTCATCATTTTGCATTTTCTTTAACATAACTCATTTGCAGGATAAGACAGTGCTTCGGTTTAACGTCCTTGTCGCCGCACTTCTTCGTGACTAGCATCATATTCTAGTGTTCATTTGTTAATACAGCTGAGTGTTCAAGATGGAGAGGTTGCAGTTTTAGGCCGTTAGAGTAAAAAGAATATGGTTTTAGGGAGCATTCAAGACAGAGAAGTGGTAGTGTTAGGCCAAGTTAGAGGAAAGAGAATATATAGTTTGAGAGACCGTTAAGAGAGAGACATAGCAGTTTAGGTAATGTTAGAATAAAGAGCCTAGCTTAGGAGAACATGAAGATAGAGATGGCAATTTTGGGCCAAGTTAGAGTGAAAAGAGTACAGTTTAAGAGACGCACATTGACTAAAAAGGTATATTTTAGTGTGTTCTAATAAAGAGAGAACTAAATTAATTAAAGTAACATGGCGTGAAGAAGAAAGAGGTCATTGACTCTCCTAACGGGTTTCCGAGGGACCGCGAGAGGGGCGTCCAATGACTGTTTAGTAGGGGTGATCTCGCCAATGGGTCGTTACCGTAGAGGGAAGGAGAGAATGAGGAGGAGGAGGGAAGAGATGAGAGAGCCGATGTGCCTGGAAAAATAGAGGCAGTGGAAACGTTAGCTTGCAAGAGGAGGAAGAAAAGGAGTAGGAATAAAGAAGAGTTAGACAGAAAAGGAAAAGAAATGAGAGAATCCCCTCCTGTCTCTCTCTACTACAGTATCTTCTGATATTGTATATTGTATAGTTGCATTATAACTATACCTACCTATTTATGTACCAGCTTACCTGCCCATCTCTCTATCCGTTTTTATTTACCTGTGTATTTATCAGTCATTCCTTCACAGTCTGTCTGTCTGTCTGTTTGTATCTTCCTGTTTGTGTCTGTCTCTGTCCATCCGTCCATATATCTATCAATCTGTCGGTCTAAATTTGTATATATTTGATTATCCATCTGTTTTTTTTGGTCATCTATCTATGAGCCTGTCTGTCTATCTAATCACAGTTCTGCCCGTCTTCCCCAACGTCTCATTAGTGTCCCAGGTGAGCACTGATACCTGTACGATTTCCTCCCATAACATGTTTTTATGTGGGCTTCGAAAACCTTGTGTGTGTGTGTGTGTGTGTGTGTGTGTGTGTGTGTGTGTGTGTGTGTGTGTTTATTGAGTAGTTTCCGTACTAAATTACTCGGCACTCGTGTACTATGGTCATTACATACAGTACAGTGATTTATTGTAATGGTGTAGCAATTTAGCGTTGATGATGGGACAAAAACCCATTATACACCGCAAATTATCATCATGACCATAACTACCACATCCATCACAGTAACGAAGCTACCACAACTACCACAATCATTACAGCGTAGTACCATCATAACCATTACCACCACAGCGACCACAATAACGAAGCTACCACAACTACCACAGTCATTACCAGTACAAAAACTACCACAATAACCACAACTACCATAACTAACATAATCATTGCAAGTCCTAAAACTACCACATTAACCACAATAACCTCAACTACAATCACTATCACCACAACTACCACAAAACCACAATTACCAAATCATCAACCACCACAATAACCAAAACTACCACAACCACCACAGTAACCAAAACTGCCACAACCACCACAGTAACCAAAACTACCACAACCACCACAGTAACCGAAACTACCACAACCACCACAGTAACCGAAACTACCACAACCACCACAGTATCCGAAACAACCACAACCACCACGCTAACCAAAACTACCACAACCACCAAAGAGACCACAATACCTCAAACCATCACAACCACCACCACTACCACAGCCACAAGCACTACCACAACCACCACCATCAACCACAAACACCAGGACAACCACATTATCAGCCGCTGCCACAACAACCTAATTTTGCAACTTGATCAAGGCGAGTATTGCAATTAAACTCACTTAGAGGGCAATTTTGGAGGGAAAAAACTCATAATATTTTTTCCCAACTCTGTAATTTGGGTCCGCGTTTTTTTGTTTTTTTTTTTTTAATTCATCTGCTTGCGTATTTTTTTTTTTTTTTCCATTTTGCTCTTTCTCCTTTGCTATATTTTTTCTTTCACTTTTTCCTTCATGTATCTGGGTTCACGTCCTTTGTTTCAGTCTTTTTTCATGTTTTCTTTGTGCTCGTGTTTGTTGTTCTTAGTTTTTTTTTTCACTTGCGTTCATAATTTTTTCATGTTTTTTTTTTTTTTGCTATATTGGCCTTGTCTTTTTTTTTATTTTATTTTCGTGCTTGCTGTTCTTTCTCGCTTTACTCTGCTTTATTTGCTTCCTGTATCCTCATTCCTGTCCGTTATATTTTTACTTTCTTTTATTATTATTATTATTGTTATTATTATTATTATTATTATTATTATTATTTTCGCCGCTTTCAATCCAGGTATTTCGTCTTGATATTTTTTCTGCATCTTCGTGCATGTTTGTTAATTATTTTTTTCTTCACTTTTTTCTTTTTCCTTATTTTCTTGTTTATTTTTTCCTTTTTGCTGTCATAAATTTCGTTTCGTGTTATTTTTGTCATTTTGTATTCCATTTTTATGTCTCCTTGCTGTTTTTTCTCTTCTTTACATTCTGTGGAGAGGGAGGGAGTGTAAAGGAGGGAGAGCAAGGAGGGGAAGAGAAAATGAGTTGGGATGAAATAGATGTGGAAAGGAATGTGAGAATCAGGTGAATACAAAGGAGTACAAAGGGAAGCAAACAGCATGAGTCCTATTGGTCATATTGAGAGAGAGAGAGAGAGAGAGAGAGAGAGAGAGAGAGAGAGAGAGAGAGAGAGAGAGAGACTTTTTTCTTATCTCCTATCTCTCTTTTCCGGGATAGGGAGCGGGATGTGTGGTGTGGGGGGCGTGGAGATGGGGAGAGAGGGAGAGAAGAGATGGAAGGGGGAGAGAAAGGAGGGAGAAGAGGAAGGAACGAAGAGAAAGGAGGGAAAAGGAAGTCATAGAGAGGAAGGGGGGACGGGGAAGAAATTGAGAGAAAGAGAGAATAGGAAGGATTAGAGAGAAAAGGAGAAGAGGAAGAAACAAAGAGGAAGGGGAGAAGAGGAAGGATTAGAGAGGAAGGGGATGAGAGGAAAGGATAGAAAGAAAGGAAGAAGAGGGCATAGAGAGAAAGGGAGAGGAGGAGGGAATAGAGAGAAGGGGAGAAGAGAAGAAATAGGGAGAAGATGGATAAGAAGGAGAAAGAGAGGCAGGAGGGGAAGAAGTGGAGGGAGAAGAAAGAAAGAGGAAGAGAGTAGGAGGTTGTGAAGGATGGCATGAGAGGAAGAGGAAGGAAGAAAAATCGGGGAGGAGAAAGGGGAGAGGAATAAAGGACGTGAGGGGAAGAGAAAAATAATAAAGAAGTTGGAAATAGGAAATAACGAGAAAAAGTGGAATGGTAAAAGAGAAAAGGAAGGGGAAGAGAAAGGGCGGAAGGAAAGATAAAACGAGTGGGAGAAAGGAGGAAGGCGGAAGAAAAAGATGAGAGAAAGGAAAGGAAAAGAAAAAGAAAGAAAGGAAGAATATTGGAATGCTAGGAAGAGGAACATAAAAACAGAGGAATGGGGAAACGAGGAAAAAAAGAGGAAGGAGAGAGGAATTCTAGTATATTGAGAAATGGAGGAGGAAAGCGGTAGGTGGAGAAAAATAGGAAGAGAGAGAGGATAGGGAAAAGGAGAGAAAGAAGAGGAAAAGCAGTATAGAAGAAGAGATTTGAAGGAAAAGAAAAAAAAAAGAGGAACGGGAGGGAAGAGGAAGGTAAAGGCCGAGTTGGGACTGAAAGAGGGAGAAGAGATAAGGAAAAGCAAGAAAGAGGGAAGATGTTAGAGGCAGTGGGAAGATATGAGGGAATGAAAGAGGCAGAAAAAGGAATAAGAAGGAAAAGAGGGAGAAAAGAAGTGAGGAAGAGTGGAAAAGGAGAGAGAGAGAGAGAGAGAGAGAGAGGAAATAAAAGTGACGTGCAGAGGTAAGGAAAATTTGTATAGAAAAATGAAAAAGAAAAAATAAAGTTTTTTTTTTTGCCTTATTCCATATTTTGAAACATTTGACGATGAACAAATGGTCATATTGTCTTTGGCATTGAGAGCTACGTAGCACCTTTTCCCTAGCGATTTATTATGTATTTCATGTTCTCCTTTATGCCATTTTTTTTTTTTTCAGGTGCCGATATAGATTGTTTGAATATCGTAGAAGATGATGAAATTATACGGTTTAATAAATTCTTTTGGTACCCACTTATACAAAAGATCATCCAATAGAAGAGTCTGTTTCTAATTCTTTTGTTAATTCCTTCAACAAAAGGTCATCCAACATAGGATTTTTTTTTTTTTTTTTTCTTCGTCAATATCATTCAGCACAGGAGTCTATTTACTTCTTTTGTTAATACCTTCTCCGTGGGATGTCTTTTTATAATTATGCATAGCTATCTTCTGACGAATTTATTTAACTCGGGAAAGGTCTCTGGTACTAAAGTGGTTAATGAAGGCTGTGGGTCGTATTCTTGTCGGTAAAAGACGCAGCCTAACACCTTTTCTTTAGCTACTTATTTTTGGATAAGGGTTACAAATATCCTTTTGTACGTTATTAGTGCAGAGTACGGTGGTATTAGAAGGATTTATATAACACAGAAGAGGACAGCAGGATGTAATAAAATAAATTGCCTAGAAAAAGGTGTCAGGGAGCTTCCTCAACCGACGAGAATACGAGACTATTGTATGCTAACCCCACTAGTTCAGAAAGTCTCTCCCAAGCTATATAAAAGTCTGAAAGTAGCAAGACTAAAATTAAGAGCCACGTCATTGGAGTACAGTGCTTGGCTGTACGAGGGAGAGACATCGCGAGATATGAACACAAGGGTACCAGAACACACATGTAGGGTGGAGAGATAACCCAGCAGCGCGTGTGGCTTTGTGGAGTAGAGGAATTATATAAAAAGGCTTAACTAATATATATGTGAGAAAAAAAATGTCCAGAGAAGTAAGTTGTTTTGAAAAGTATTTTTGTGTGGTTGTTATAAATCCACATCGATCTTCACTCGTATATTTCTCCACTTTGATATTCTCTCTCTCATATCTCCACTTCAATATTCGCTAATATCTCTCCACTTTGATATTCACTCTCATATTTCTCCACGTTGATATTTGCTCTCATATTTCTCCACTTTGATATTTACTCTCATATTTCATCACTTCGATATTCACTCTCACATTTCTCCGCTTAGATATTCACTCATCTTTGTTTTGTGAAGTGTTTAGTAGATGTATAAGTGAAGCTGAAAGTGAAAAATAATTAGTCGTATATACAGCTTGTGTTCCAGGACCTTTATGAATTTGGCTGCAATACGACCATTCCATTGATCGGGAAGGCAGTAAGTGAGGAATTGGTGCATCTGATTGACCTGAAGTACTAATAAGCAGGAATAAGCAAATGTTTAAATAAAATGTTAAGAATACCATCGCTTATACTCAAACTTGTCGAAAAAATATGAGACTTTGAGCATGATCTCAGCCCCATGCAGAGACTCACACACAAATATATACCAGACACTCACCACATATACACATGCCACAGATACACCACACACATCTCACACATACACACATCACGGACAATACACATACCACTCATATACATAATACTCCACACACACGTACCACACTTACACATATATTACACAAATAAACATACCACATTCATTCCACACATCTACAAATACCACACACATACGAATACCACACACATATACACATCACACACACACATACCACGCATACAGATACATGTACAGTACACACATTCGTTTACGCAACACTGCAGTGGTACTCCCAAAGCATTAAAAAAAAAAAATCCCTCTCCACCTTACAGACGGTTCCTGACAGCCCTCCTTCCCCCTTCTCAGTGTACAGACAACTCTCTCTCTTCCCCCCCCCCTCATACCTATGTACAGACAACTCCCTCTCTCCCCCACCCCAACAGAGACACAGCTCTCTCTCTCTCTCTCTCTCTCTCTCTCTCTCTCTCTCTCTCTCTCTCTCCCCCCCCTTACCCCAACATACAGACGGCTCTCTCCCCCGTCTTGGCATACTCAACCCTCTCTCCTCCATCCCAGTGTACAGCCCTCTCTCCCCCACCCCAACATACAGGCAGCCCTTTCCCCCACAGCACAGACACCCCTCTCTCCCCCATCCCAGCATACAGACAGCTCTCTCTCCCCCACCCCAACACATCATAACATATAAACTTCCGTCTCTCCCTCACCCCAACATACACATAGCCCTACTGCATGCCAACACAGACCACCCCTCCCCTCTTCAGTGCATACAGACAACCCCCTCCCTCCTTTCCTTCCCGCCCCCCTCCTTCCTTCCTCCCTCTCTCCCTATCCCCTCCCTTCCTTCCTTTCTCTCTCCCTGTCCCCTCCCTTCCTTCCTTTCTCTCTCCCTGTCCCCTCCCTTCCTTCCTCCCTCCCTCCATGCCTCCTTTTTCCTTCCCTATCCCCATTCTGTATCCCATTTCTTCTCAAAAAAATCCTCCCTCTCCCCCCAATCACCCTTCCCGTCCAAGCTACCTAAGTTATTCATAGAGGCTGTGTTCAGACCTCCCTTGTAAAGCTTTTCAATTTTCGAAGGGGAGATGAGGGGGGGTTATCGTCATTGTCATCATCGTCATTATTATCGTCATTTTTCGTTGTTATCATCATCATCTTCATTATCATCATTATTCGTCGTTGCTGTAGTTATAATCGTCTTCGTAGCCACTATAACCTGATTGTGTCATTATTGTTATAATCGTAATCTTCGTCGTTTTGGTCGTGCCTCATCATCAGTGCTATTGTCGTTTTTGTTATTTATCTTCTGTGTACTTCTCGTTTTATCATTATTTATTTATTTACAGCAGTTATCGTCGCATTCTCCTATATTTAGCTGTCTTTCTGTACTCTCTCTCTCTCTCTCTCTTTCTCATCGTTTTCATCTCCATGCATCCTTTTCATCACGTCTCCCATCCCTCTTTCTTCATCCATCCTACTTCCCGTTTTTTTTTTTTTTTGTCTTCTTACATCCTTCTTCCTACATCCCTCTTTTTCCCTCTTCCTGCATCCATCTTTTTCTCTCTTCCTCCTTGTTTTCTTCCCTCCTCCCTTTCTTGATTTCTCCCTACCTCCTTTCCTCTTCTTCTGCTTCCTTCTTTCTCTCTCTCTCTCTCTCTCTCTCTCTCTCTCTCTCGTCTGCCGCCTTTTTTTCCCCTTCCCAAACTTCGTCCATCACGCCCCTCTCATTCCCCTTTTCCTCCTTCGTCCGTTCTTTCCCTCTTCCTTCTTTTCCTCCTCCTCCCCCTACCCCCCCCCCTCTCTCCATCCCTCCTTCCTCACACCAGTGAAAAAGCTTATCAAATTTTCATACATATGGGCGATGGAAAATAGAATAGGTGTTTGTATTTCGCTGTGTGTGTGTGTGTGTGTGTGTGTGTGTGTGTGTGTGTGTGTGTGTGTGTGTGTGTGTGTGTGTGTGTGATTTTTGCAGCTATTCCTGATGGATTTCACTTTTTTTTTTGGGGGGGAGGGGTCGGATGGAGTGTTGTTGTAGGCCTCAAAGCTGATGTTATCTGATTTTGGACGCTCGGTTTGTGAATGTTGGAGAGAGAGAGAGAGAGAGAGAGAGTATAAATAGATAAATGATAAGTCGATAGATAGGTACGGTATATGTTCCAAGGGTAGCTGAGATAAACAAGAGCACTGGCTTGTCTGACGGAAGTTAAAATTCTCTCTCTCTCTCTCTCTCTCTCTCTCTCTCTCTCTCTCTCTCTCTCTCTCTCTCTCTCTCTTCTTCCATTTCCCGCTGCATTTTTTTCCTTTCCTTTTCAGAGATAAACAAGAGCACTGGCTTGGCTGACGGAAGTTAAAATTCTCTCTCTCTCTCTCTCTCTCTCTCTCTCCTTCCTTCCATTTCCCGCTGCATTTTTTCCCTTTCCTTTTCCTTTTCCTTTTTTTTTTTTTTTTCCGGCATGTTCATTTTCCACACACGCTGCCTCTTCTCCTTTATTGTCTTTATCTCTTGCTCCTGCTCTCATCACGCCTCCTTCTTTCCTGCTTTATTCCCTTCCCCTCCGCTTCCCTCTCTTCAATCCGTGTTACGACCTCGTTGCGAAGGGGTGGAGGGAGAGAGAGAGAGAGGAGAAGTGGAGGGAAGAGGAGGAGGATTGGAGAAAATGGAGGAGGAAGGTAGAGAGAGAGACAAAGGGATGGGAGAGAGGGGGAGAGAAATTAGGGAGAAAATGGAAGAGTTGGGGAGTGAGAGTGAGAGAGAGAGAGAGAGAGAGAGAGAGAGAGAGAGAGAGAGAGAGGAATGTGAAAAACGAAGGAGGATTATAGAAGAGGGAAAGAGATGAAAGAAGATGAAGGAGTGTAGAAGGGAGGATTAGAAAGTAAGGGAAGACATGAGGGAGAGGGAAGGAGAGCAAGATAGGTGAGAAAACCAGGGGAGAAAGTGAAGGTGAGAGAAGGTAAAGACAGGTGTGAATATATATGTAAACTTCTACCTGACTGTCTGTTTGTTTGACTCTCTTTGTTTATTTGTTTCTGTCTCTGTTTGTCTGTCTGTCTCTTTCTGTATATCCATCTATCCATCCATCTGTCTATCTGTCTGTCTGTATCTATCTATCTATCTATGTCTATCTATCTATATCTATCTATCTATCTGTCTATATATCTATATGTCGATATTTATCTATTTTCTTTATCCATCTATCCATCCATCTGTATATCTCTCTCTTTATCTATCTTTCCATCCATGTGTCTATCTTTCAATCTATCTATGTATACAGGACGTGGATGTCTGGGAAAGGAGAGGAGGAGGGGGAGAATAGAAGTGGAAATAAAAGAGTAGAATGGCGGATAGGGAAATAATTTGGTGTGAATGAAGAGGAGGGGAGGAGTGTAAAAGATGGACGAGGAAGGAGCAATGGAGAGAAGAGGAGAAAGGGAGAAGAGGAGGAAGGAAGGGGAGAGGAAGAGGAGAGAACGACAAGTTGAAGGCAGGTGAAGGAGAGAGGGAAGGGATAGGAGAAAAGAGGAGGAAACTGGGAGACAGAGAAAGAGAGAGAGAGAGAGAGAGAGAGAGAGAGAGAGAGAGAGAGAGAGAGAGATTTATGGTCGTTTTACTAGTTTGGAAATTTTAACACAAGCACATCCTCGTGGGCTTGGTAGACTCCATAGCACCTCTTCCATAGCGATTTATTCTTGTCAGTTTAACCCCTTGAATCTGAATTTTTTTTTATTTCATATTTATTTTTTTTTAGTATGGGAGCAAAAATTTGAACATGAATTCAAAATACCCTTCACTATAGTCCTTTTACCGCAACTTGCCCAGATTTTTCTCCTTTTGCCCCATACTTGACGAAGCTTTAGTGGCATAAGAGAATACTGAGGTTCTGCCTCCTCTCCGTAGCACTTCTTCGTGACTAGCATCGTATTCATATGTAAATTTATATATATGTACAACTCAGCATTCAAAATGGAGATATGGCAGTTTTTGGCCACGTTAGAGTATAGCAGTAGTAGTAATAGTAGTAGTAGTACAAGAATCGTCGTCGTCGTCGTCGTCGTCGTTGAAGTAGTAGTAGTAGTAGTACCAGTAGTAGTAGAAGTAAGTTCGTCTGCTACGTGAACCCAGTGGATGCAGGCTAAAGTTATTAATTTTCTGTCGCAGTCCACCATTCTCCTCAGAGGGAGGGAGGTGAGGGACATTTATATGACTTAGCAGTGTATCCCACCGGCTATATCAATGCCACCACGTGAAGGCGTCCCTCTCCAACACCAAGTTAGAGTAAGAACGGTAATAGAGTAAAAACAGTACCTAAAAGAAGTACCTCAGAGAAGATATGATGTCGAAAAAGAGCTCGTAAGGGAAAGGGGTGGGAGAGAAGGCTGTATCTAAGCCCTCCAGTTTGAACCCCCCCCCCAAAAAAAAAAAAAATAAATAAATAAAATAAAAAAAATAATAATGTAAGGAACAAAATTAAAAAGTCATAGGGCTGAAGGAGTTAAGCTGTGAGGAATCGTCTATGGGTGGCAGGAGTAAAAACAAAACAAAAAACTGATTGAATGGGTTAAACTGTTGCTTGTGAGTCGTAACCAAGGGGAATTTTTGGGGGTACTTTTCTTGCCAGTTCCGCTCATCTGCCTACTGTTTCCGTCTTCTTTATCATTATCTTGGTTTTTACATGTGTCCAGTCCTCCCATGTTTGTTTGCTGCATCACATTTCGACGTAAAAATGGCGGGACAGTTTTGCAGAATCTCCTTATAGTCAAATGTTTCTTCAGCTTTCGTACCTTGTCAGTATCTTCAAAAATTGAGATCGGCAGTGCAATTCAGTACATTTCAGGTCTTCATCTAGTTTATATATTATCTCTAGTTATCCTTGCTTCATTATGTAAACTCAGAATTTCTTTACAGTCAAATGCATGTTTTTGGCTTTCAGTTTTGTCTCTGTCTTTAAACTTTGAGGTCGGCGGTGCAGTCTTAAGTCTTCATCTAGTTTATATATTATCTCTAGTCATCCTTACCTCAGATACAAAGCCGCATAATCTCTATGGACTCAAATACTCGTATATCTCCAGCCTTCATTCCTCGTCAGTATAATTAAACTTTGAGATTTGTAGTGCAGTCCAGTATGTTTAAAGTAATCATCTGTCTTATACATATCTCCACTCATCCTTACCCCTTCCTTGTAAAGACAGCCGCAGAATCGCTATGCACTCAGATATATCTCCAGCCTTCATTCCTCGACAATATATTTAAACTTTGAGAACCGTTGGGCCATCCAGTACATCTAAAGTCTTCATCTAATGTCAGGTTCGTCTTCTTTATGCCGACACTGAGGGAAGGGTGAGGTGAGGAGAACATGGAGAGGTGAGAGAATACGCGAGTGTCCCCTTCTCTGTAAACGTCCCATTCCTTGTCTTCAGGTGACATTACTCGTGCTTTTCATGGGATGGACAAGGGGCAGGATACAGGGATACAGGCAAAAATGTATAGCAGAAACCTCATGTATTTCTTCATAGGTTTTAATGAGGTTACCTAGGAGTATGTGTAAATCCCTTGAAACTAATAATATATGTATTTTTAAAGTTCATTTGTGCTGCCTCGGCTATAACCAGCTGATGTGATAGTACTAGAATCAGTCTCCATAACTCCTTCACAATTTGATTTCCCTCTCAGATATGAACGAAATCGTCTGAAGGCAGCAATAATGAAATAAAGCAACATGTAAGTGGACTGAAGAGGCCGAGAAAAGTAGAGTGAATCCGAAAACTTCTCTCACTTCCCATCATTTCCTTCAGCCAAAAAAAAGAAAAGAAAAAAGTACGACCACCATGTAGTCTAGAAAAAAACTGCCATGAAAATTTTATAGGATATAATGGAAGGAAAGTATATTCTGGGCTATAATACTCCGGGAAGGGAAATTGCAATGGCCCTATAAAGATACCGTACCGTGCTGTATTTCCATCCTCCCTGACTCTTTACCCTTTTATTTTTTTTCGTTCCCTTTTTCCATGCGAGTATTTTCTTTCTTTTTCCCCATCTGTCTTCCTTTTTCCTATTTCCTTTCTTCATTTTTCCCATCTACTTTCTTCCCTTTTACCCATCTCCTTTCTTCCCTTTTACCCATCTCCTTTCTTCCTTTTTCCATCTTCGTTCTTCCTTTTTCCCATCTTCTTCCTTTTTCCCATCTCCTTTCTTCCTCTTTCCCATCTTCTTTCTTCCTTTTTCCCATCTCGTTTCTATCCTTTTTCCCGTCTCCAATCTTCCTTTTCCCCATCTCTTTTTCCCCATCTCGTTTCTTCCATTTTTCCATCTCGTTTCTTCCTTTTTCCCATCTCCATTCTTCCCTTTTCCCATCTCCTTTCATCCTTTTCCCATTTCCATACTTCCTTTCCACCCCCTCTCCCTTCTCTTTTCTTCCATCTTTCCTCTTCTCCCATCTCTCTCAGTTATTAATCTCACTATCCCTCTTCAGTCTCTCACCCCTCTCCTTAATTCGTTTAGTTCGGTGGTTTCTTCTTCATTTTATTCCCATTTTCAAGCAGTTTTACATTTTTGTGTGTGTTACTGGAGGGGTTAGATGTATCCTAGTCTGTTTCTTTCAGTATGAGACGGCTTGCCTGAACTGAATGGAATCGTCTGGTGATATTTAGAGATTTAATGCAGGAACACTGTATCTTTCATCCTTCCATTCATCCCTTCTTCCTCTTACCCATCCCTTCCTTCATCCTCTTATTCTTTCCTTCATCCTGTCGTCTCAGGTTCCCTCCCTCCCTTCTTCATCACTATCCTTTTCCATTCTTCATCCATCCTTCCGTTCTTCCTTTTCGCTTTTCCTAGTCTCTCCTGATATTATCATTATCCTTCTCTTCATCCATGCATCCTCTCCTCTCACCCATCCCTGCCTCCCCCCTTCTTCATTATCTTCTCCTTTTTCAACTCTTCTCTCCTCGCACTCCATTCTTACCCCAATTCTTATTCATCCTCTCCTCCATTTCCTCCCATTTTCCATGAGGCTGTCCCCTACTCCATCCTTTGATCCATCCCTCCACCCTTTCTCCTTATCCATCCATGCCTCCGCTCTCCTACATTATCTCGATATCCATCCTTCCTTCATTTTTTCATCCATTACTCCCACCCTTTTCCTTCGTCCCCCCTCGTTTATCCTTTCACCCATTCTTTTATCTGTTGTTCCTTCCATCTATTTCCACCACTTATGTATCGCATCCTCCACCGTCCTATCCATCCTTCTATCCCCTCACGTTCCTACAGTATCGTCATTTATCCTTGACTCTGTTCCTCCATCTTTTCAGTTTTTCATCCACAATTTTCTTACCTGGCCTTTCTTCCATCCTTTAATGACTCCTCTTCCTTCTGCTTCCTTCCATCCCTTCATTCACCGATGCATCCCTCATTCCATTGTTTTCATCCATCCTTCCATCATCACCTCTCATCCTTCCCTGCCTTCCCTTCTCCTTAATTCATTTATCTATCCATCCTTCTACCATCTTCTTCCCCTTAGTTCCTCCCTCCCTCCCTCAATTTTAAATCTATTTCCACATGCTCTCCTCCATATTTCCATCATCATCTCTTCATCTCCTCCCATCTTTTCCTGCCGTCCCTTTCCGTCATTGTTTCATCAGCCCTTCGTTTTATCCACGTTTTCCTTATTCCAGGTTTTGTTTTGTCCCTTCAGTCATTCATTAATTCTTATTTTTATCCTCTGCCCTCACCCCCTCTCCTGCCTTCCTTTTCCTTCTTCCATTATTCTTTTTTCTTTCTTCCATTGTTTTATTCATCTACTTCTCCCCACTTTATTCCACTTGTCTGTCATTCCTTCCTCCATCTTGTACCGCATCTATCCATCCGTCCATCATCTCCTCTCGGCCTTCCCTCTCTTCCTCCTTTTTAGTAAGTGTGTCTCAATTATTCTGTCCATCCTTCCTCCATTTCTCCATCCACATTTTCCCTTGCCTCATTCATCTGTCCATCCTATCCTGTATCCTCTCCATATATCCCTCCATCTATCCTCTCCCCTCAGACATCCCTCTCTCACCTCTCCTACCCTTCCCACCTTGCTCCACTTACGTCTGTCCCTTCCTCCATCCTCTGATCCATCCTTCCATCCATCCTTTCCCCTCAGCCTCCCCTCTCTCCCCTCTCCTACTTGAGTGTCTTTCAATTTCAAGGAGTGCTCTTGTTGCCTTGCTTCCCCTCCCCTCTGCTGCACCAGGCCTTGGCAAATATAGGGCAGGCGACGAGGACAGGTTGTGTGTGTGTGTGTGTGTGTGTGTGTGTGTGTGTGTGTGTGTGTGTGTGTGTGTGTGTGTGTGTGTGTGTGTGTGTGTGTGTGTGTGTGTGTGTGTGTGTGTGTGTGTGTGTGTGTGTGTGTGTGTGTGTGTGTGTGTGTGTGTGTGTGTGTGTGTGTGTGTGTGTGTGTGTGTGTGTGTGTGTGTGTGTGTGTGTGTGTGTGTGTGTGTGTGTGTGTGTGTGTGTGTGTGTGTGTGTGTGTGTGTGTGTGTTTGTTTGTGTGTGTGTGTGTGTGTGTGTGTGTGTGTGTGTGTGTGTGTGTGTGTGTGTGTGTGTGTGTGAGTGTGTGTGTGTGTGTGTGTGTGTGAGAGAGAGAGAGAGAGAGAGAGAGAGAGTAGAGGTGTGTGAAAGTGTGAAAAGTGGGAGCAGAGTGAATGGGGAAAGGGTGGAGAGTGAGTGGAGGGGGAAGGGTGGAGAGAGAGTGGAGGGGGAAGGAGTGGATAGTGATGGGGAAGAAGTGGAGAGGATGGAAGGGGGAGGAGCGGGGAGAGTGGAGGGGGAAGGAGTGAAGAGAGAGTGAGGGGAGGAGGGGTGGAGAAAGAATGGAGGGAGAAGGAGTGGGCAGTTTCGTTAACCATTTGAACGTTATAGCCTTATCATTACTATTATTATTACTATTATTATTATTATCATTATTATTATTGCTGTTTTACTCACTCCAGACGATTTTACGAAACTAAGAGATTTATGGAACTGCAGGGATCAGATTCGACCTTCTTAACCCATCATGCTAACAGAGGCCCTCCCTAAGTTGAATAAAACCGTCTGGTGGTAGCTAGAATAAAAAGGAGGAAAGTCATCGTGCTGAAGGGGTTAGGGAAGGACAAACGAGGAAATAACACAGCGGGTGAGGTGGACAGGAAAATCGTACGGTCAAGGTAGATTAGTCTTTAGGTAGAGAGGCGCACGACCTATCCCCACGCGAGCAACTTTTTTTTTTTTTTTTTTTTCGGCGTGAGCGACTTTCTAATGACACTTTTTATTGCACTTTCGAAATCATTATAATATTTTGTGATACTAAACACTTTGGTATTTTTTCAGACATATTAATACTTTCTAGTACCGTCTAACTCTCAAATGCTTTGTAATACTTTCCAGGTGGTCGGGTGTAAGCGAGGGAAGAAGCATCCTGTGGCGTGTTCTGTCAGCTGTTCATGCAAGTAAGTGATGTGTGCAGGTGGTTTGATATTTTTTGGTTTCCGCATCGTACCACATCGCTGCCAAGGTTCCCATAGTAAGACTGCTATACTTCGTTCCAACCAACTTGTCCCTAAAGCCACACCCTCTCACCTATTCTCCAAGACTTGTGAAAGATAATTTTGGCGTTTATGATTAGATAAGAATATATGATGTGACACGTATGGTCATTTTATCTATAGGAAGAAAATGCCATAACTAAATTATTGTGACTGAAGACAAGCTGGGTGGCGCAGAGTATGGTCACTTTTGATGTAGCTTCGTATTCTAGGTGACACTATACCAGTAGCTCCTCTTCCTATAGCACCTTAACGTTCTCTTACATGTTATTTCTTTTTGATACGCACATAATTTGCGTCTGTAACATGCAAGAGAATTTTGAGGAGTTATATGCAGAATGAATCTCTAAGGAAATGGTGCAACGAAGTCTCCTGTGCTTCTTATGATACGACTCTTAATCTGGTTATTAAGAGGTAAGGTAAGTGAGGAGTCCATCGTCCTTAATACAGTGAAATAATGGTTTGATTTGACCAACTTTGCAATTTTGCAGAGAGAATTTTGTTTGAGATTTTGCCCTGTTTATTGCACTCTACTGAGATTTTTTTTTTTTTTTTGGGGGGGGGAGTGGTTTTGACTTATTTACATATACTGAGGAAATTTTGGTGGGTGATTTTGACATATTTTGGATTTTCGTTGATATTTTTTTCCGAAAGATTTGCGTGTGTGTGTGTGTGTGTGTGTGTGTGTGTGTGTGTGTGTATCACGTATACTGAAGAGATTTTGTTGTGTGTGTGTGGGGGGGGGGTGATGTTATCATAGTTTGCTCTTTTACTTACGGGATATTGTCGGGGGGGATTTTACCGTAGAGGAATTGCGTAAGGGTTTAATGGAAAGGAGAGCACCACATCAGAAATGGACAGGTACAGAGAAAATGTGGTATGGGTGATGGGGAGAGGTGTAGAGGAGGAGGACTGGAAAGGGTAATCAGAGAGTCAGATGAGGACAGGTGTGTTATGGCAAGAGTGGGCCGGAAGATTAATTAGATCAAGGAGGACAGATGTTCAATTTGCCGGTATGATGAGAAGGGAGAAGTGGTGGGAGTGTGTGGGCAGGGTCATTAATAGGTCAGGGTAGGTCAGATATGAGAGTATTCCTTTTGTTTTTGTTTTTTACTCTATCTTGGCCTAACATTGCCATCTTTCTGGCTTGAATACTGAGTTATAGCTTAAGAATAACGCTCAGATATGGTTGTAGTGCCGAAGAAGTGCTATGTATAGACTGTGGATCCATAGTATTGTCTGAGTTTGTCAATGAAATGCATGAAATGATTTGCAAAAGGACGCAAACCTGGGCCAGGTTAAGGTAAAAGGAGTATAGTAGGTAAGATAAATAAGCAGAAGTAGAGGGAAGTGGCTGACAGGTTCAAGTAGGACAGCTGTTAGGTTAGTAGGTTTGATGAGTAGGTGGATTATTAGGTAGGACAGGTGTTAAATCGGCAGGTATATGATCAGCGTGAGGTTAAGTGAAAGTTGTGGACAGGGAGATTTAAGTCAGGGTAGGAATGGTAATAAGTCATTGGTGTGGTAAAGTTGGGGAAGTGATGGGCAGGGAATGTATGAGATCGGGATAGGACAGGTTTTAAATTTATAGGTGCGAAAAGCAGGGAGAAGTAGAGGGTAGTGGTAGATTTGTTGATAATTAAGGGTTAGACAGATGTTGAATTTGAAGGCGTGATGACTGGAGGGAGATTCTGAGGAAGAGATGAAGAGGGAGATTTTTGTTTGGTCAAGGGAGATAAATATGTAATAGGGGGCCAAATAGAGGTACTGAAATATTTAAGAAAATAATGCCTAGTAACGAGGAGCGTAGGTGTAAGTGGGAGGATTTAAAGTCATGGCATAGGTGAAAGATGTAGGTGAGGTGAGTTCGAGTTTCATATTGGAGCAAGAGTAGCGAAAGTAAAAAAATATAATACACCTTTGTTACTGTTTTTTAAATGATGTATGTTGTATATTCAAGATTATTCGTTTGCTATTCGTGTTCTTGGAAATTTTGCTTTATATACTGAGGGTTTGTTGGGCAGATTGATTTTAAGAGAACATGATTGGAGACTACAAAGTATACGAGGGAGGGGAGTGTTATGGTTAGAAGGGTCGTTACAGAGTACAACTTTTTTTTTATTATTATTTTTTATTGGCCTATCATTCAAAGGATCCGCCATAAAAGAAACATACAAATAATAAAATCTCAAAATTCACTTGTAATAAACCCCACGTAACAAGCTTAAATCTGCAACATGTCAACATTGGAACCCTTACCCTTGACTTCACAAAATTAATTCGTAAGTTAGGTTACAAATTGTTGACGTGGAACAGTATAACGATAGGATTTACCTCTCATATCTAGTCATAAGTATATATTTTCTCGTCAGTTACCAGACTTATCAGATGCCAGACGTCCATTGCTATAATTGACCAAGGGAGGCTTAGTCAAAATACATACAATTATCGATATTTCCACTGTCTCCCCATTACATTCAACTCACCCCTCATGTACGGTACGCCTTCATTTTATTCATCCATCAGAGACCACTATAGTTCGGTTACCTTTATTTGGCGGACATTTTCATCCTTTCACAGCTTTATTTCCAGCACCTTGATGTCAGAAGAAGACGTTAAATCGGCACTACAACTTTACCATCCTTGTGTTAAACCTTTGCTACGACTCAGCACTGCTATTCATTATGAAAAGATAGTAGTTTTAGACCAAGTTAAAGTGGACAGAGCATAATCCCTGTATCTCCACTCCTTCCCCGTAATTATAACCCTCCACTCTTGTACTGTACTTGTTCACTTTAGCCTTTCATCAGGGTGTGCCAGATCCTCCTCCTCCTCCTCTACTGTCTCGCCACTCTCCTCTCTCCTCTCGTCGTCTCCCCCACCCCCTTTTGCCTTCCTTCCTTCTGTGTCTTCCTCTTTACTCTTTCTCCGTCCTCCCCTTTCCTTTCCTCTTCCATCTCCCACTTCCATTTACCTCCTGCCCTTCCATTTCCCTCCTTCAGTCTCCCCCCTCCTTTGGGGACCCTTCCTGCTTTTACTATCCCTGACTTTAGGTGATAGATTAGTTTTGTTAGATAAAACCTTCCCTATACCAAACAGCCACGAAAGGACAAGCAGGTCTGTTGCTGTTTGCTTTCTTTTGCACTTTGTTCTCTCCCTTCTTTCCTTCCCATCCTCATTCTCCTTCCCTCTCCTCCTCTTCCCCCATCCCCCTTCCCCTTCTCCGTCTCCCCTCGCTCCTCGTCCCTTACCCACTCCAACCCCACTCTCTTTATCTCTCCTGCCTTTGCCTTTCTCACTCATTATGTCTCTCAGTTCCTTTGTCTTTCGGACC